>NC_069501.1:86999082-87121582 GCF_027579735.1 Bombina bombina
TACAGAGTTGGGAAAAAGGAGTCTGTCAAACAGCTGTTAGTACCCCAGGCATATCGACACACTGTATTAAATCTGGCACATAGCCACATACTTGGGGGGCACTTGGGGATTGAAAAAACCAGAGAGAGAATTCTTAGGAGGTTTTATTGGCCAGGTGTAATGGCATCTATCACAAACTATTGTTCTTCTTGTCCTGAATGCCAATTAACTGCCCCTCTTACAGCATACCGTAGCCCCTTGGTACCCTTACCCATAATTGAGGTCCCATTTGAACGCATTGGTATGGATTTTGTGTGTCCTCTTGTAAAGTCTCCAAGGGGGCACCAGTATATATTGGTAATAGTAGACTATGCTACACGTTACCCTGAGGCAATACCCATGCGTACTACTTCAGCAAAAGCAATTGCTAAGGAGTTAATGTTAATGTTCAGCCGTGTTGGGATTCCCAAAGAAATATTAACAGACCAAGGCACTCCATTTATGTCGAGAATTACAAAGGAGTTGTGTAATCTTCTTCATATAAAGCATCTGAAAACATCTGTATATAACCCACAAACTGATGGTCTGGTAGAACGATTTAATAAAACACTAAAGGCTATGCTCAGAAAAGTAATTGATAAAGATGGGAAAAACTGGGATTTCCTTTTGCCTTATTTAATGTTTTCCATCCGAGAGGTCCCTCAAGCTTCTACTGGGTTTTCGTCCTTTGAACTTTTGTATGGAAGACAACCCAGAGGGTTGCTAGACATAGCTAAGGAGACTTGGGAACAGGAGTCAACCCCTCACAGAAGTGTGATTGAACATATAACTCAGATGCAGGATCGGATGACAGCCATTATGCCCATAGTTAGAGAACACATGGAAAATGCCCAACAACACCAGCAGAACAGCTATAATAGAAATGCCAGGGTTCGTGTGTTTAATCCAGGAGACAGAGTACTAGTCCTGGTTCCCACTGTAGAGAACAAATTTTTGGCAACATGGCATGGGCCATATGAAGTCATTGACAGAGTGGGGGAAGTAAATTACAAAGTAAGACAGCCTGGGAGGCGAAAGGAGGTACAGATTTACCATGTGAATTTACTTAAACCGTGGAAAGAGAGAGAAACACTTGTGGCTATAAAAACAGCAGACCTCCCTACAATGGAGGAGAATGAACCCATAGTCAATATCTCAGAAACCCTGACTATCCACCAGAAGAGGGAGGTAAAAGACTTCATCAGATTAAATAAAGATGTTTTCTCCTCAGTCCCAGGAAGAACTACGATAATAGAGCATGACATTGTCACTGAACCGGGAAAAAGGATAAATCTAAAGCCATATAGAATACCTGAAGCCCGGAGGGAAGCAATCAAATTGGAAGTAAAGAAAATGCTGGACCTTGGGGTAATTGAAGAATCCCAAAGTGACTGGAGTAGCCCAATTGTGCTTGTACCAAAGCCTGATGGCACAATCAGGTTTTGTAATGATTACCGGAAGCTGAATGCAATATCCAAGTTTGATGCATACCCCATGCCAAGGGTTGATGAACTTGTGGAGAGACTCGGGAGAGCCAGGTACCTTACCACATTGGATTTGACCAAGGGTTATTGGCAAGTGCCGCTTACAGGACGGGCAAAGGAAAAGACTGCCTTCTCTACTCCAGATGGGCTCTTCCAATACAAGGTGTTACCTTTTGGCCTACATGGTGCTCCAGCAACATTTCAAAGAATGATGGACCGGATCTTAAGGCCACATGCTCATTATGCTGCAGCTTACTTAGATGACGTGGTCATACATAGCGAAGATTGGGAGTCTCACTTGCCAAAAGTGCAAGCTGTCCTTAATTCCATAAGAAATGCCGGTCTGACAGCAAATCCGAGTAAATGTACCATTGGCTTGGAGGAGGCCAAGTATCTGGGCTATTCCATTGGAAGAGGAATAGTAAAGCCACAACTTGCTAAAGTTGAAGCCATAAGGAATTGGCCACAACCTATGACGAAGAAACAGGTCAGAACATTTCTTGGGCTTGTTGGCTACTACAGAAGGTTTATCTCCAACTTTGCTACTATAGCGGGTCCTTTAACTGACCTCACTAAAGCAAAAGCTCCAGTAATAGTGAAATGGTCCTCTGAAGCTGAACAGGCATTTCAAAATCTCAAGGAAGCCATCTGTAGACAACCAGTGTTAGTCACCCCTGATTTTTCAAAGGAGTTTGTTTTACAGACGGATGCCTCTGATGTTGGGCTTGGAGCAGTGCTTTCCCAGGAAACTCAAAGTGAAGAGCACCCAATACTATACCTGAGCCGGAAACTTCAACCTAGAGAAAAGAACTATTCAATTGTTGAAAAGGAGTGTTTAGCAATTAAATGGGCTGTTGAAACTCTCAAATATTATTTGTTGGGCAGAAAATTTAGACTAGTTACTGATCATGCACCTCTCAAATGGATGAGTCAAAATAAGGATAATAATAGTAGAGTTACACGCTGGTTCCTTAGTTTGCAACCCTATCTCTTCTCAGTAGAACACAGGGCAGGAAGTAAACAGGGTAATGCTGATGGCCTTTCACGTTTGCATACGCTTTTGGCCATGGTCGCTCACCCCACTAGGTCTGAGCTGGCGGGGAGGATGTGTGACAGAACCCAAGGCATAGTAATGGAAGGTGTCTATATTCCCTCAAAAGTGTTGCAGTGCTCCACCCCGCAGTTTGCAAGTAGCACATTATGTCAAAAAGTCCAGTCCAGGAATTCTGTCTGACTCAGCTAGCTACTCACCTGCATGTGGTAATTAACAGCAGGTGCTAATAAAATCCCCAGTCAGGGGTTGAGATTTAGATTTGCCAGCAGTAAAGGAAAACTGCAAACACTCTCCTGAGAGACTGAGAGGAATTATCTCTAAAGGACAAAGTTTGAAAGGTCTGTGTAATATTACTTTTGTGAAAAGCTACTTAGTGCAGACAGTTGTACTTGTTAGTAAGTGCTCAGTGGAGCAAGCCTCTTTTGTTTTGTTTATGTTTATTTTGCCTGTTTTTGCCAGACCTGATAATAAACAGACTGTATTTTATAAAGCTACAACCTTGTGTGGTGTTTCCAGCTTTGAGGACTGTGTGTTTCCAAGATCCCAGGTCACAATACATACATACATACATACATACATACATATATATATATACATACATACATACAGGGAGTGCAGAATTATTAGGCAAGTTGTATTTTTGAGGATTAATTTTATTATTGAACAACAACCATGTTCTCAATGAACCCAAAAAACTCATTAATATCAAAGCTGAATAGTTTTGGAAGTAGTTTTTAGTTTGTTTTTAGTTATAGCTATTTTAGGAGGATATCTGTGTGTGCAGGTGACTATTACTGTGCATAATTATTAGGCAACTTAACAAAAAACAAATATATACCCATTTCAATTATTTATTTTTACCAGTGAAACCAATATAACATCTCAACATTCACAAATATACATTTCTGACATTCAAAAACAAAACAAAAACAAATCAGTGACCAATATAGCCACCTTTCTTTGCAAGGACACTCAAAAGCCTGCCATCCATGGATTCTGTCAGTGTTTTGATCTGTTCAACATCAACATTGCGTGCAGCAGCAGCCACAGCCTCCCAGACACTGTTCAGAGAGGTGTACTGTTTTCCCTCCTTGTAAATCTCACATATGATGATGGACCACAGGTTCTCAATGGGGTTCAGATCAGGTGAACAAGGAGGCCATGTCATTAGATTTTCTTCTTTTATACCCTTTCTTGCCAGCCACGCTGTGGAGTACTTGGACACGTGTGATGGAGCATTGTCCTGCATGAAAATCATGTTTTTCTTGAAGGATGCAGACTTCTTCCTGTACCACTGCTTGAAGAAGGTGTCTTCCAGAAACTGGCAGTAGGACTGGGAGTTGAGCTTGACTCCATCCTCAACCCGAAAAGGCCCCACAAGCTCATCTTTGATGATACCAGCCCAAACCAGTACTCCACCTCCACCTTGCTGGCGTCTGAGTCGGACTGGAGCTCTCTGCCCTTTACCAATCCAGCCACGGGCCCATCCATCTGGCCCATCAAGACTCACTCTCATTTCATCAGTCCATAAAACCTTAGAAAAATCAGTCTTGAGATATTTCTTGGCCCAGTCTTGACGTTTCAGCTTGTGTGTCTTGTTCAGTGGTGGTCGTCTTTCAGCCTTTCTTACCTTGGCCATGTCTCTGAGTATTGCACACCTTGTGCTTTTGGGCACTCCAGTGATGTTGCAGCTCTGAAATATGGCCAAACTGGTGGCAAGTGGCATCTTGGCAGCTGCACGCTTGACTTTTCTCAGTTCATGGGCAGTTATTTTGCGCCTTGGTTTTTCCACACGCTTCTTGCGACCCTGTTGACTATTTTAAATGAAACGCTTGATTGTTCGATGATCACGCTTCAGAAGCTTTGCAATTTTAAGAGTGCTGCATCCCTCTGCAAGATATCTCACTATTTTTGACTTTTCTGAGCCTGTCAAGTCCTTCTTTTGACCCATTTTGCCAAAGGAAAGGAAGTTGCCTAATAATTATGCACACCTGATATAAGGTGTTGATGTCATTAGACCACACCCCTTCTCATTACAGAGATGCACATCACCTAATATGCTTAATTGGTAGTAGGCTTTCGAGCCTATACAGCTTGGAGTAAGACAACATGCATAAAGAGGATGATGTGGTCAAAATACTCATTTGCCTAATAATTCTGCACTCCCTGTATATACATACATACATAAATGTTTGCCCTAACTGAAACAGCCCCAATGAACCCCTTTTGGACTCTTTTTTTCCTAGGACTAAAAAAAACTGTGCACCTGAGGACCTGCCAGTAACAAAAACAGTATTCACACCTGCAGCCCAAGATCCACTGGAATCCTGGGGAACTACCTTCCTAATAGGCCTCATTGAAGTTCACCTCCCTTCAATACTGTGGCCCCATTCACTAAAGGCTCAATTAGATTGTGATGCCCTTCTAAAGATTCACCTTCCCTCAAGCCCCCCTCCCCCCCACACTTCAGCATCAGGCTCACCAGGACTGTGTAACTGCTGCCTGACCTGCAGAACAAGGCTTTGCCTCTGCAGAACTGTCCGACACAGGCTGCCCTCCATTCACTTGCATGGATACTATCTCACTTCTGCAGGCCTCTTGACCTCAGAACTAGGACTCCTCCACTGACAGCCCAGCCCATGGCTTACATCAGGACTAAGCTTCTCTGGGGGCGTGAGCGGTGAATGGGCCACGGCCTATCTGCAGGGGCTCCAGCTAACAAGCAGTTCAGGAGGACGCTCCTGATCTGCTCAGCCATTGAGATAGTGTAATTTCAGGGGCGGAACTACCATTGGTGAAGCAGGTGCGGTAATACCAGGGCCCAAGTGCTGGGGGGCCCATAGTAGCCAGTCTGTACATAATCCTGTGCAGGATTTGTACAATAGTATTTCAGCAGAGCCTTTTATTAGTGCAGGTTGCAGGTCCATCTATCTATCCTCAACATTATTATACAGAGCAGCATTAATATTATTACTATTGCTTGCTACAGAGTTACCTTTGGGGGGCCCAGACATTTTATTTGCACCAGGTCCCTCTGTTGACTAGGTCCCCTACTGATCCTTTTACTCCGCTGTTTCATGGATCCGCTGCTTCTTTGATCGTCAAGGTTCAAGATACTCTGCAACAAAAAAAATCAACTTTGCTGGTAGGAATAAATTGTTTTTCAATCTGCCGCCTCCTCCATATATCATCCCCTTATATACCCCGACAGGCGGACCCACCCACAAGGGCCTGCTTCCTCCTGGGGTCAGATGCCTTTCCTTTATCACTTGCTTCATGTCCAGAGGCCCATTTTATGTAAAAAAAACATTTAACATGGAATGCTTGTTCCAAAACCAGGGATCTCCCTGTAAAGGCAAGATCATGTTCCTGCCATTAAAGGGATATTAAACAATAAATATATTTAAAGGGCCATTATAGTCCATTCAGCAGCAGTAGTCACATCACTCAGATTTGCAACTAGCACTTTTGTTTGGATCAGCAGCAGTTTCTGCTCAGGATCAACTGTGCTTGGCAGACTGCGAGCGGTCCTTCTACTTTGTGTTTATGCCTGGTGGTTAAACACATAGTAGTGCAGGGTCGATAGTTTTAAAATAACATGCTCTTACAAATTAGAGCATGCAAATTTTTTAACATTTTATGGCCCTTTAATATTCCTCCTCTAATTAAATGTCAGGGTACCAGGAACCAGACAGAGGCGTAAAATGCTAAATTAATCACGCCAGAAGTCAAAGCCAGAGCAGATAGTCAGACGAGTCAGGTCAGGAACCAAATCGAGTAGTCAGACGAGCAGGTGTCAGTGACACAAAGATCAGCAAAGTAAGGAACAAGCTAGGGATAAGGAACCATAGGGGACGTCATTTCTGACATTCAAAAACAAAACAAAAACAAATCAGTGACCAATATAGCCACCTTTCTTTGCAAGGACACTCAAAAGCCTGCCATCCATGGATTCTGTCAGTGTTTTGATCTGTTCAACATCAACATTGCGTGCAGCAGCAACCACAGCCTCCCAGACACTGTTCAGAGAGGTGTACTGTTTTCCCTCCTTGTAAATCTCACATATGATGATGGACCACAGGTTCTCAATGGGGTTCAGATCAGGTGAACAAGGAGGCCATGTCATTAGATTTTCTTCTTTTATACCCTTTCTTGCCAGCCACGCTGTGGAGTACTTGGACACGTGTGATGGAGCATTGTCCTGCATGAAAATCATGTTTTTCTTGAAGGATGCAGACTTCTTCCTGTACCACTGCTTGAAGAAGGTGTCTTCCAGAAACTGGCAGTAGGACTGGGAGTTGAGCTTGACTCCATCCTCAACCCGAAAAGGCCCCACAAGCTCATCTTTGATGATACCAGCCCAAACCAGTACTCCACCTCCACCTTGCTGGCGTCTGAGTCGGACTGGAGCTCTCTGCCCTTTACCAATCCAGCCACGGGCCCATCCATCTGGCCCATCAAGACTCACTCTCATTTCATCAGTCCATAAAACCTTAGAAAAATCAGTCTTGAGATATTTCTTGGCCCAGTCTTGACGTTTCAGCTTGTGTGTCTTGTTCAGTGGTGGTCGTCTTTCAGCCTTTCTTACCTTGGCCATGTCTCTGAGTATTGCACACCTTGTGCTTTTGGGCACTCCAGTGATGTTGCAGCTCTGAAATATGGCCAAACTGGTGGCAAGTGGCATCTTGGCAGCTGCACGCTTGACTTTTCTCAGTTCATGGGCAGTTATTTTGCGCCTTGGTTTTTCCACACGCTTCTTGCGACCCTGTTGACTATTTTGAATGAAACGCTTGATTGTTCGATGATCACGCTTCAGAAGCTTTGCAATTTTAAGAGTGCTGCATCCCTCTGCAAGATATCTCACTATTTTTGACTTTTCTGAGCCTGTCAAGTCCTTCTTTTGACCCATTTTGCCAAAGGAAAGGAAGTTGCCTAATAATTATGCACACCTGATATAAGGTGTTGATGTCATTAGACCACACCCCTTCTCATTACAGAGATGCACATCACCTAATATGCTTAATTGGTAGTAGGCTTTCGAGCCTATACAGCTTGGAGTAAGACAACATGCATAAAGAGGATGATGTGGTCAAAATACTCATTTGCCTAATAATTCTGCACTCCCTGTATATACATACATACATAAATGTTTGCCCTAACTGAAACAGCCCCAATGAACCCCTTTTGGACTCTTTTTTTCCTAGGACTAAAAAAAACTGTGCACCTGAGGACCTGCCAGTAACAAAAACAGTATTCACACCTGCAGCCCAAGATCCACTGGAATCCTGGGGAACTACCTTCCTAATAGGCCTCATTGAAGTTCACCTCCCTTCAATACTGTGGCCCCATTCACTAAAGGCTCAATTAGATTGTGATGCCCTTCTAAAGATTCACCTTCCCTCAAGCCCCCCTCCCCCCCACACTTCAGCATCAGGCTCACCAGGACTGTGTAACTGCTGCCTGACCTGCAGAACAAGGCTTTGCCTCTGCAGAACTGTCCGACACAGGCTGCCCTCCATTCACTTGCATGGATACTATCTCACTTCTGCAGGCCTCTTGACCTCAGAACTAGGACTCCTCCACTGACAGCCCAGCCCATGGCTTACATCAGGACTAAGCTTCTCTGGGGGCGTGAGCGGTGAATGGGCCACGGCCTATCTGCAGGGGCTCCAGCTAACAAGCAGTTCAGGAGGACGCTCCTGATCTGCTCAGCCATTGAGATAGTGTAATTTCAGGGGCGGAACTACCATTGGTGAAGCAGGTGCGGTAATACCAGGGCCCAAGTGCTGGGGGGCCCATAGTAGCCAGTCTGTACATAATCCTGTGCAGGATTTGTACAATAGTATTTCAGCAGAGCCTTTTATTAGTGCAGGTTGCAGGTCCATCTATCTATCCTCAACATTATTATACAGAGCAGCATTAATATTATTACTATTGCTTGCTACAGAGTTACCTTTGGGGGGCCCAGACATTTTATTTGCACCAGGTCCCTCTGTTGACTAGGTCCCCTACTGATCCTTTTACTCCGCTGTTTCATGGATCCGCTGCTTCTTTGATCGTCAAGGTTCAAGATACTCTGCAACAAAAAAAATCAACTTTGCTGGTAGGAATAAATTGTTTTTCAATCTGCCGCCTCCTCCATATATCATCCCCTTATATACCCCGACAGGCGGACCCACCCACAAGGGCCTGCTTCCTCCTGGGGTCAGATGCCTTTCCTTTATCACTTGCTTCATGTCCAGAGGCCCATTTTATGTAAAAAAAACATTTAACATGGAATGCTTGTTCCAAAACCAGGGATCTCCCTGTAAAGGCAAGATCATGTTCCTGCCATTAAAGGGATATTAAACAATAAATATATTTAAAGGGCCATTATAGTCCATTCAGCAGCAGTAGTCACATCACTCAGATTTGCAACTAGCACTTTTGTTTGGATCAGCAGCAGTTTCTGCTCAGGATCAACTGTGCTTGGCAGACTGCGAGCGGTCCTTCTACTTTGTGTTTATGCCTGGTGGTTAAACACATAGTAGTGCAGGGTCGATAGTTTTAAAATAACATGCTCTTACAAATTAGAGCATGCAAATTTTTTAACATTTTATGGCCCTTTAATATTCCTCCTCAAATTAAATGTCAGGGTACCAGGAACCAGACAGAGGCGTAAAATGCTAAATTAATCACGCCAGAAGTCAAAGCCAGAGCAGATAGTCAGACGAGTCAGGTCAGGAACCAAATCGAGTAGTCAGACGAGCAGGTGTCAGTGACACAAAGATCAGCAAAGTAAGGAACAAGCTAGGGATAAGGAACCATAGGGGACGTCAAACAAGCCAGGTTATACACAGAGTCAGGAACACAGGAACTCACACAGATATCAGAGACAACGCAAGGGCAATGGCAAACAGGACTGAGGCAGTTAAATGAGAAGTGATTCAGACAATAGCAAAATATGCGGTGTTAAAACCTAAATTTAATCATATTTATTAAATACAAATTGGAATATAAAAACTTTATGCTGAAAATAAAACCTAAAGTTGTCCAACTAAAATAGAAGGTCTTTTATATTTAGCTGACACGTAACTATAAAGGGACATTAAACATTGGAGTGGAGCGCAAACATTTGCGTGTGAGCGATAATGGGGTTTATCGCTGGTGTTTGCACTCTCGTACTATGAGTTGAAAGTAAACATGATCGCTTGAGCACAATAGCGATTTAGCCTAGAATGATTACCGCGACTTCAGAGCTCTGGTTAACTGTTTCGCGACACAAAAAAACTTCACAAAACACATCAAAAATACATTTAAAAAACAGTTACACTTACAATAACACCATCTAATAAAATTATTTAAAAAAAATATTGCACAAAAAAAGTTATAAAGGCTCAAAGATATGAGATCTCAGGAATTGGAAAAAAAGGCAGACAAAGGGCTTTAACATAGAGATACATATCTAAAGATGTATATGTATGTATGTATGTATATATATATACTGTATATATATTTATATGTGTATCTATGTATTTACAGACTCAATAAGTTTATACTTTTAGGAAATATTGGGTAGACTTGCTGGGCCTATATCTCTTATCTTCCGCCCATATCTATATATACACATATAAACATATAAATACATATGTACACACACATATATATAATTCCATAGATAGCATGCACTCACTGGGTTTGTGCAAAAAGTTATTGGCACACAAAAATGTAGTAACATTTCGGGGATCTCACCCCTTCATCAGACTAAGGCCTAGATTTAGAGTTCGGCGGTAGCCGTCAAAACCAGCGTTAGAGGCTCCTAACGCTGGTTTTGGCCGCCCGCTGGTATTTGGAGTCAGTGATTAAAGGGTCTAACGCTCACTTTACAGCCGCGACTTTTCCATACCGCAGATCCCCCTACGCCATTTGCGTAGCCTATCTTTTCAATGGGATCTTTCTAACGCTGGTATTTAGAGTCGTTTCTGCAGTGAGCGTTAGAGCTCTAACGACAAGATTCCAGCCGCCTGAAAAAAGCAGGAGTTAAGAGCTTTCTGGCTAACGCCGGTTTATAAAGCTCTTAACTACTGTGCCCTAAAGTACACTAACACCCATAAACTACCTATGTACCCCTAAACCGAGGTCCCCCCACATCGCCGACACTCGATTAAAATTTTTAACCCCTAATCTGCCGACCGCCACCTACGTTATACTTATGTACCCCTAATCTGCTGCCCCTAACCCCGCCGACCCCTATATTATATTTATTAACCCCTAACCTGCCCCCCACAACGTCGCCGCAAGCTACTTAAAATAATTAACCCCTAATCTTCCGACCGCAAATCGCCGCCACCTACGTTATCCCTATGTACCCCTAATCTTCTGCCCCTAACATCGCCGACCCCTATGTTATATTTATTAACCCCTAATCTGCCCCCCACAACGTCGCCGACACCTACCTACACTTATTAACCCCTAATCTGCCGAGCGGACCTGAGCGCTACTATAATAAAGTTATTAACCCCTAATCCGCCTCACTAACCCTATCATAAATAGTATTAACCCCTAATCTGCCCTCCCTAACATCGCCGACACCTACCTTCAATTATTAACCCCTAATCTGCCGACCGGAGCTCACCGCTATTCTAATAAATGTATTAACCCCTAAAGCTAAGTCTAACCCTAACACTAACACCCCCCTAAGTTAAATATAATTTTTATCTAACGAAATAAATTAACTCTTATTAAATAAATGATTCCTATTTAAAGCTAAATACTTACCTGTAAAATAAATCCTAATATAGCTACAATATAAATTACATTTATATTATAGCTATTTTAGGATTAATATTTATTTTACAGGTAACTTTGTATTTATTTTAACCAGGTACAATAGCTATTAAATAGTTAAGAACTATTTAATAGTTACCTAGTTAAAATAATTACAAATTTACCTGTAAAATAAATCCTAACCTAAGATATAATTAAACCTAACACTACCCTATCAATAAAATAATTAAATAAACTACCTACAATTACCTACAATTAACCTAACACTACACTATCAATAAATTAATTAAACACAATTGCTACAAATAAATACAATTAAATAAACTAGCTAAAGTACAAAAAATAAAAAAGAACTAAGTTACAGAAAATAAAAAAATATTTACAAACATAAGAAAAACATTACAACAATTTTAAACTAATTACACCTACTCTAAGCCCCCTAATAAAATAACAAAGACCCCCAAAATAAAAAATTCCCTACCCTATTCTAAAATACAAAAATTACAAGCTCTTTTACCTTACCAGCCCTGAACAGGGCCCTTTGCGGGGCATGCCCCAAGAATTTCAGCTCTTTTGCCTGTAAAAAAAAACATACAATACCCCCCCCCCAACATTACAACCCACCACCCACATACCCCTAATCTAACCCAAACCCCCTTAAATAAAGCTAACACTAATCCCCTGAAGATCTTCCTACCTTGTCTTCACCATCCAGGTATCACCGATCCGTCCTGGCTCCAAGATCTTCATCCAACCCAAGCGGGGGTTGGCGATCCATAATCCGGTGCTCCAAAGTCTTCCTCCTATCCGGCAAGAAGAGGACATCCGGACCGGCAAACATCTTCTCCAAGCGGCATCTTCTATGTTCTTCCATCCGATGACGACCGGCTCCATCTTGAAGACCTCCAGCGCGGATCCATCCTCTTCTTCCGACGACTAGACGACGAATGACGGTTCCTTTAAGGGACGTCATCCAAGATGGCGTCCCTCGAATTCCGATTGGCTGATAGGATTCTATCAGCCAATCGGAATTAAGGTAGGAATTTTCTGATTGGCTGATGGAATCAGCCAATCAGAATCAAGTTCAATCCGATTGGCTGATCCAATCAGCCAATCAGATTGAGCTCGCATTCTATTGGCTGTTCCGATCAGCCAATAGAATGCGAGCTCAATCTGATTGGCTGATTGGATCAGCCAATCGGATTGAACTTGATTCTGATTGGCTGATTCCATCAGCCAATCAGAATATTCCTACCTTAATTCCGATTGGCTGATAGAATCCTATCAGCCAATCGGAATTCGAGGGACGCCATCTTGGATGACGTCCCTTAAAGGAACCGTCATTCGTCGTCTAGTCGTCGGAAGAAGAGGATGGATCCGCGCTGGAGGTCTTCAAGATGGAGCCGGTCGTCATCGGATGGAAGAACATAGAAGATGCCGCTTGGAGAAGATGTTTGCCGGTCCGGATGTCCTCTTCTTGCCGGATAGGAGGAAGACTTTGGAGCACCGGATTATGGATCGCCAACCCCCGCTTGGGTTGGATGAAGATCTTGGAGCCAGGACGGATCGGTGATACCTGGATGGTGAAGACAAGGTAGGAAGATCTTCAGGGGATTAGTGTTAGGTTTATTTAAGGGGGTTTGGGTTAGATTAGGGGTATGTGGGTGGTGGGTTGTAATGTTGGGGGGGGGTATTGTATGTTTTTTTTTACAGGCAAAAGAGCTGAAATTCTTGGGGCATGCCCCGCAAAGGGCCCTGTTCAGGGCTGGTAAGGTAAAAGAGCTTGTAATTTTTGTATTTTAGAATAGGGTAGGGAATTTTTTATTTTGGGGGTCTTTGTTATTTTATTAGGGGGCTTAGAGTAGGTGTAATTAGTTTAAAATTGTTGTAATATTTTTCTTATGTTTGTAAATATTTTTTTATTTTCTGTAACTTAGTTCTTTTTTATTTTTTGTACTTTAGATAGTTTATTTAATTGTATTTATTTGTAGCAATTGTGTTTAATTAATTTATTGATAGTGTAGTGTTAGGTTAATTGTAGGTAATTGTAGGTAGTTTATTTAATTATTTTATTGATAGGGTAGTGTTAGGTTTAATTATAACTTAGGTTAGGATTTATTTTACAGGTAAATTTGTAATTATTTTAACTAGGTAACTATTAAATAGTTCTTAACTATTTAATAGCTATTGTACCTGGTTAAAATAAATACAAAGTTACCTGTAAAATAAATATTAATCCTAAAATAGCTATAATATAAATGTAATTTATATTGTAGCTATATTAGGATTTATTTTACAGGTAAGTATTTAGCTTTAAATAGGAATCATTTATTTAATAAGAGTTAATTTATTTCGTTAGATAAAAATTATATTTAACTTAGGGGGGTGTTAGTGTTAGGGTTAGACTTAGCTTTAGGGGTTAATACATTTATTAGAATAGCGGTGAGCTCCGGTCGGCAGATTAGGGGTTAATAATTGAAGGTAGGTGTCGGCGATGTTAGGGAGGGCAGATTAGGGGTTAATACTATTTATGATAGGGTTAGTGAGGCGGATTAGGGGTTAATAACTTTATTATAGTAGCGCTCAGGTCCGGTCGGCAGATTAGGGGTTAATAAGTGTAGGTAGGTGTCGGCGACGTTGTGGGGGGCAGATTAGGGGTTAATAAATATAACATAGGGGTCGGCGATGTTAGGGCAGCAGATTAGGGGTACATAGGGATAACGTAGGTGGCGGCGGTTTACGGAGCGGCAGATTAGGGGTTAAAAGTGTAATGCAGGGGTCAGCGATAGCGGGGGCGGCAGATTAGGGGTTAATAAGTGCAAGGTTAGGGGTGTTTAGACTCGGGGTACATGTTAGAGTGTTAGGTGCAGACGTAGGAAGTGTTTCCCCATAGGAAACAATGGGGCTGCGTTAGGAGCTGAACGCTGCTTTTTTGCAGGTGTTAGGTTTTTTTTCAGCTCAAACAGCCCCATTGTTTCCTATGGGAGAATCGTGCACGAGCACGTTTTTGAGGCCGGCCGCGTCCGTAAGCAACTCTGGTATCGAGAGTTGCATTTGCGGTAAAAATGCTCTACGCTCCTTTTTTGGAGCCTAACGCAGCATTTGTTTGAACTCTCGATACCAGAGTTAAATTTATGGTGCGGCCAGAAAAAAACCCGCGGAGCGTTAACAGCCCTTTTACCGCCAAACTCCAAATCTAGCCGTAAAAGTGATTAAGGGTGAGAGCCCCGAAACGTTACTACTTTTTGTGTGCCAATAAAGCACTAATATATATAAATAAATAAATAAATATTGCACCATCAGATATACAGTATGTAGAAAAATGTATTTATGAATAAATAGAACATATTCTGTTATATGTTCGGTTAGCATGCGAGTGAAAATAGTTTACTTTCAACTCATAATACGAGTGCTACCCGATGAGCGCAAAAACTATGAAAAATATGAAGATTAGCCCTATTTTCCTTTGAGTCCGTAGAATGCACACGCCCCATTTTTCTCAAAGGGGATTATTGGGGAAAAATATTCTGAAAACATATTTTATTCATAATTAAATGATTTTACTTTGCATTAAATAAAAATGCCAGGTTGATGTTCTATAGACACCCTAGTACCCAATTGCATCCATTAATCTCCCCTTTAAATTGTAGCTTTCCAGCCCCAGCTGCTGCAGCCCACCGTGCGCAAAAAGCTTACTTCTAACGCAATTTACCGCTAGAGCAGGAGCGTTAATTAGCGCTCCACTTGTAATCTGGCCCTAAATAAATGCTAGATAGAATGATGCATTCAAAGAAAAGATTAGTCAGAGAATAACATGTAGATGTTGGGGTTTTTTTTAAGTTAGTTGTTTAAAGGGACACTAAAGTCAAAATAAACTTTCATGTTTCAGACAGAACATGTAGTTTTAAGACACTTTCCAATTTACTTCCATCAAATTTGTCTCAGTCTTTTTATTTCCACACTTTCTACAGCACCAGTTCCTGCTGAGCATGTGCACAAGCTCACAGGGTATATGTATACTAGACTATGATTGGCTCATGGGAGAAAAAATAAATTTGCCAGAAAAAAACATACTGCTTATTTGAAATTAAGAGTATGTGTTTTTGCATTGTCTTTTTAGTATGCATGTTTTAATTATGAAATTGTACTGCATTTACTGGTCCTTTAAATATTGACAAAATAAGTGTAAACTTTTAGTGTCTATAAAGTAATGGGTGCTCCCATGTTGTAACTTAAGTTTCTTTCTCTGCTGTGGCCAATCAGGGTAGTAAATGGGTCACTACAATGTACAGCCAATGGCTGTGTGGAATATAATAGTGTTCTGCACTTCCATTCTGAAATTGTGAGCTTTTCAGTTCCTGTTAGAAATGGAATTACAGGAAAAGGGGACAAAAATAATAAAAATTAAAGTGTAGGGGGGCGTGTCCAACCACTGACTAAGATGGCTGCTTTCTAGAACTGGCTGAAGAAAGGGGTTGATAAAACCACTGTTTACTACCCACTAAACCCACAAACCAAACTTTTTTCAAGTGATCCAGTGCAGATTACTATAAAAGGCACAGATTTGAGCAACTATTATAAGAGATCTCAGCCCAGCAGACCTGATGTGATGAGGTACGCAGCGGAGGCCTGAAAGTGGCCTGGAACCTCATTCACTCCTCCACATATTCTGTTTAGGCAGATACGCCAGCTATATATGCTGAAGAAAGAAACCCAAACCACCTTGTTAATAATCTAAGGCTACGCTATACTCTTCCTCTTTCTACCATGGAGGTTGTCTTACAGGTAATGCAAACCCTTTTTCAAGAGTTCGAATCGGCAATGATCAACATGATCCTACAGACTACTAAGTCAGAAATGATGCAGTATCCAGATTGCATAAAATCTTTCCTAGGGGAACCGATACACACGACGGCACCAAGGTGAGCTGAAAGATGTGCAGAATCAATGTGTGCTGACCTGACCTCGTGGGATACGGCCGACCCGGAGGAGAGAAGTACAACACACTTATCTTATAAGGATGCCGTTCCACCTGACACTTTAGCGGATCAACCAATAAGCCATCACAAAATGAGGGAGCCGGGAGTTAAGGGCCCTAACTACCTGACCTTAAATTATAACCTGCCGGCTCCACCAGACGTCATGTGGGAGATTACTCTATGTTTGCCTGGAACTGGGATCCATAGTGAAGCGGTGGCACAATCAGAACACTACCTTCAGACGGTGGAGATCGTGTTACCAATCTCATTGCAACCCCACAGTACCCCATGGGAGCAAGTCTTCAAAAGTACCGGAGTGGGATAATATCTCAATTCTCCGTTAAAAGGAACTGCATCTTCCTGGTAATGCCGCATTGAATTGAGACTCTTTAATTCCCTGCACCTAGTTACTGACATTATTCCTGTGACAAAGTGGCTTACAGTCCCACGTATGGTTTAGCTAAATTTTGCTTAAATATTGTTAAGACCGTTTGTTATGTTTGTGTCTTATATATTCAAAGGGATCTCATTCATATATATGTATAGTTATATATAACCTTGTTTCTAAGCATGCTCACAGGATCCCATATTTGCACTCTGTTATACTCACTACCACTATGCTCCTGAAGGCTTAACAAATCTATATATAGAGAGGTAATGAACCTTTATAATGCTTTTATGATATATTTCATAAATACCAGATTTTTATACTGAGAGGTAGTAGAGGCTTGGAGCCATATAAGTGTAATAATTTCATTATAACCTCACAACACTCCTTGGGAGAAGGTTTTCTAGAGCATTGGAGTGAGATAGGTTGCTCATTAGCTCACAAAATAGATTTCACTAGCTGTTAAAACGGTATTTAACTTGAGACTCTCTAATATTACGCAACTGGTCCCTAAAATTATTCAGGTTAGCAATGATAAAACCTAACCTGAGTTACACTAACACCTAACCTTACACTACAATTAAATAAATTACATTTATTAAATACAATTACCTAAATTACAAAAAACAAACACTAAATTACACAAAATAAAAAAAGAAATTACTTATAGGGGCTTTGTATATTTTTTCCAAGTAAAAGAGCTGATTACTTTGGGGCAATGCCCGCAAAAGGCCCTTTTAAGGGCTATTGGTAGTTTAGTTTAGGCTAGGATTTTTTTTATTTTGGGGGGGGCTTTTTTTATTTTGATAGGGCTATTAGATTAAGTGTAATTAGTTTAAATATCTGTAATTTGTTTTTTATTTTCTGTAATTTAGTGGGGGGGTTTTTTGTACTTTAAATAATTTCATTTAATTTAGGTAATTGTATTTAATTTAGTTAATTTATTTAATTGTAGTGTAGTGATAGGTGTTAGTGTAACTTAGGTTAGGTTTTATTTTACAGGTAAATTTGTATTTATTTTAGCTATGTAGTTAGTAAATAGTTAATAACTATTTAGTAACTATTCTACCTAGTTAAAATAAATACAAACTTGCCTGTAAAATAAAAATAAAGCCTAAGCTAGATACAATGTAACTATTATATTGTAGCTATCTTAGGGTTTATTTTATAGGTAAATATTTAGTTTTAAATAGGAATAATTTAGGTAATGATAGGAATTTTATTTAGATTTATTTAAATTAGATTTAAGTTATGGGTGTTAGGGTTAGACTTAGGTTTAGGGGTTAAAAAATTTAATATAGTGGCGGCGACGTTGGGGATGGCAGATTAAGGGTTAATAAGTATAATGTAGGTGTCGGCGGTGTCGGGGGGGCAGATTAGGGGTTAATAAGTATAATGAAGGTGGCGGCGGTGTCGGGGGGCAGATTAGGGGTTAATAAGTATAATGTAGGTGGCGGCGGTGTCGGGGGAGCAGATTAGGGGTTAATAAGTATAATGTAGGTGGCTGCGGTGTCGGGGGCAGATTAGGGGTTAATAAGGATAATGTAGGTGATGGTGGTGTCGGGGGGCAGATTAGGGGTTAATAAGTATACTGTAGGTGGCGGCGATGTTGAGGGTGGCAGATTAGGGGTTAATAAGGATAATGTAGGTGATGGTGGTGTCGGGGGGCAGATTAGGGGTTAATAAGTATACTGTAGGTGGCGGCGATGTTGAGGGTGGCAGATTAGGGAGGTTTAGACTCAGGGCTTATGTTAGGGTGTTAGGTGTAAACATAACTTGTATTCTCCCATAGGAATCAATGGGATATCGGGCAGCAGCAAACATAAACTTTGCTGCTTTCAGATTCCCATTGATTCCTGTGGCATCCGCCGCTTCCAGGGCAGCGGATAGCAAAAGTAGTCAGATAGTGCCGAATTTGCATTCGGAACATCTGTAGTGACGTAAGCATCGATCTGTGTCAGACTGAGACCGGCGGATCGTATGTTACGTTACAAAATTCTACTTTTGCCGGTCTGTAGGCTTTGATAAATAAGGGGAATGAGGCTCTCCCCAATTACGCTGCAGAATTCCAGCGTATTTGCGGTTGACGGCTTGATAAATAGAGGCCAAAGTTTTGTTTATTCTGCGTGACTGTGTTATTAATTCAGTTTTTGAAGCAAATTATGCTTACAACTGTACTGTCTTTAAGCCTCAATAAAAAAAAAATTAAAGAAAAGAAAAAGAAAGTGTATTGCAGAGTTTTGTTCTTATATTTATATGGGTTGTCATTTTATATTACCATCTCAAAGTGTTTAATGTCCCTTTAAAAATACTGGACATTTAACACGTTAACGATGAGCGCCATACCCTGTACGACGCTGGTCATTATGCCCTTAAGGACCAGCGACGTACCCTGTATGTCACTGCAGTCCTGGCCTTCTCTCTGCCGAGATCTTGCTAAAAATAGCGAGATTGTGCTATTTCGGCATGCCGTACGAGTGGGGCACTGCAGAAATAGATTTGCAGAGTTACTGATGCACTCTGTGGCCCTCTCTGCATCGGACAGCGGTGGTGCCGATCGTTGGTGGGAGGGTAAGGAGGGAGGAAGGTGGGCGGCCCATCGCTGGAGGAGGTGGAAGGAGGGCGGGAGCGGGTGGAACCACTACGCCATGCTACAGGGGATGAAAAAATAAATAAAATCTGCGTCATTGAGGGGGAAGGAGGAAGGAGGGGCAATGAGGGGGATCCTATGTGGGATCCGTTGAGGGAAAGGGATCTGGGAGGGGGAGGGTATTGAGGGGGGGGCAGCTACACTACAAAAAAAATGATATTTTACATTATTTAAAAAGAAATTGCCTAATTTGCAGCAAACTGGTTACTGGCAGACAGCTGCCAGTACCTAAGATGGTGGCAAATAGGTAGAGGGGGGCAGGGTTAGAGAGATGTTTGGGGGGATCAGGGAGGTTGGGAGGTAAGGGGGATACTACCCTGCAGAAAATATATAATTAAAAAAAAAAACTTTTATTTTTATACTGGCAGACTTTCTGTCAGTACTTAAGATGGGGGTAGTTTTTGGGTGGTGGGGGAGGGAAGAGAGCTGTTTGAGAGGGGTCAGGGAGGGATCAGGGGGTGGGATAGGTCAGGTGGGAAATCAGGTAGTGATTTCTACAATAAAGCTAAAATTAAACCTACAAGCAACCTAATTATTCCCTTCACTGCTGGGCATAATACAAGTGTGGTGCGCATCAGCATTTAGTGGCCTTCTAATTACCAAAAAGCAACGCCAAAGCCATATATGTCTGCTTTTTCTGAACAAAGGGGATCCCAGAAAAGCATTTACAACTATTTGTGCCATGATTTCACAAGCTGTTTGTAAATAATTTCAGTGAGAAACCTAAATTTGTGAAAAAGTTAACAATTTTTTTTATTTGATCGCATTTGGCGGTGAAATGGTGGCAGGAAATTTAGGCCTAGATCAATACTTTGGGTTGTCTACTAAAAAAATATAAAGTTTTGATAGGTAAATATATAAAAAAAGGCTCTATTTCTGTTTAAATGTAGTGATGGCAAAAATGCTTAAAATGCTCTGGTCTTTTGGGGAAGTTTTTGTCTGAAATGCCCGGTCCTTAAAGGGTTGTGTCAAGTATTTTTGTACAGCTTTTTTTTTTTTTTTAGATTAATTTTTTATTGAGGTTGTGCAATAAAATACAACATACTGTGTACGCCTTTCAACAACAAAGACACAGAAATTATGTGTTAATAAACTTCATACAATATAAAGAAATAATAATAGTCAAAAATGAGACTGAAATACATATTGCATGTTATCAAGAAGGCTTCTCAAACCTCTATTGTGAGAGGTATCTGGCGTATCTGGCTGACTAGTTATGAGACCACTCAAAAGCTCTCAAACTGCATAAAAATGAAAAGGGGTAAGGTAGTCAGATCTGCGGCCTCTTTTGAGCCTAAGAATAGCATATAACAAGTGAATAAGTAGTATGGGGGGGGGATTTCAGCGGGCAAGCGCCGCTCATTAAGTAGGGGGAAGAATGGGGGGGTGGAGCCATATTAGAAGGCATCATGCAAACTGTAGTTAAGCTACGAAAGTAGTTATCAAAGAGGTAGTCATAAACAATGTGCAAATATGGGCTATACGACATTAGGTAGAATGAGACCCTTGGGTATATAAATGGGAGTGTTTCAACAGGGGAATTATAATAAGTCTACCTGTTGATGGAATTTAGAGGGGTTATATACTATAAAATCAAGTAGAATCTAGGTCATGTTTAAATATTAAAGATTAAAATCAGATCCAGGCACTAAGATTTTAGCTGTTAGGCATCTTATTAGGAGACATAGTGTGTAGATTGGTAAGGAACATCCCTCTTTTAACCTGTATTAGCTTAAAAATGCTATGGTATGGGGTTAGATATATACAATCAAAATTAGCCTCTTCTGTGAATTCTGCTTAGTCTATGAGTGAGAATGCTTTGGTCTTAAGAAAAGATTTCAGTAAGATTGTCATACGTCTTAGTTGAACCCAGCTTTATATGGAGTATAGGAATTGTGGCAAACCTAGCCACTTCTGGACTATAACGTAAGAAAGGTTGTCTATAGGCTGTATATTGTGCTATGTAGATGTGACAGACCCTTCTGTCAGCACTGAAGGAGTTAACTGTGTTCAGCTTTAGCCTCAGCTATTGTGCACTATTGATAAACAGTCCATTGTTTAATCACCCTCAGAGAGCAAATGCTTAGGTGATAAGAAAAGCCAAATGTGTCTTGTGTTTAAATTGTTATCAGCTTAAGCAAGGTAAATCTATTGTATCATGTCAAGGGCGTGTTCCCTCCATCTAATGTACAACATTCTTTCAACCCCCCCGATCTGGGGGGTCAAACCTGCATAAATACTAGGCATAGCCTTTTAATAAATTACATTCTGTTTTAAACCTGAAAACTGGCTGGGTTGTGAATTGCTGATTCCCTATGCAGGACATTGTTCCCTGGTGTTAACCCTTGGTATCCTGTTGGTACCGTTACAATTGGTGGCAAGCGACGGAATGAACCTTATCGCCCAGAAGAGCAACTACACAAGCCAGTAACCTCAGGAAGAGGGGGATTACTACAATACTGACTAAGATGGAAGGAGTACCAGGGACCAAAGTGAATGGAGATGGATTATTCTAATCTAAAGAGACAAACGTTAAAGGAACTGCTAGAAGCCAGGGGAAAGATAGGCAGCAGCAAACCCAAGGCTATATTAATTGCTGAGCTGATGGAGGGAGACAGAGCTAGCAGTGCTACGCCTCCAGCAGCCATGGAGGAGACCCTATACCAGAGGGAAATGAGGACCAGGCTGGAATTTTTACCCCAACCTGTACCACGGGATATGCTATCCGTGGTAATGGCAGATGTGCAGGAGTACGTGATGGCACACAGTCCGCGGAATGCATCCTCCCGAGCAGAATCCATTTTGGACGCACTCAGCAACCCAGTAAGACCCAAAATCCCATACCATGCATTTAAAATGTTTTGTGAGGAGAAGGATGAGATCGATGGGTATTTACAGGATTTTGAGAGACTGTGTGAGTTACATTATTTGGAGCAGTCCGTATGGGTGCCGGTGCTAGCAGGCAAGCTAGCCGGTAGAGCAGCGGAAGCGTATCACGCTGTACCCAGGGAGGACAGCAAGGATTACGCTAAAGTGAAGAGAGCGATCTTGGAAAGATATGCCATTACCTCAGAGGCATACCGGCGCAAGTTTAGAGGCCTGCGCAAGCCAGAAAGAGATTCCCATGCAGAGTGGGCCCACAAGCTGGATCAAGCATCTCAAGGGTGGATACAGGCCAGCCAAGCTACCACCATGGAAGAATTGCGACAACTGATGCTGTTGGAGCAATTCTTTAACGGCTTGTCCCCAGAAGCCCAAGAATGGGTGAGAGATCGAAAACCCCTCACCTTAACCGAAGCAGCCAGATTAGCAGACTAGCATTTTGATGCCAGGAGGCACCATGGACTACAGCCTAACAACGGACGGGCGAATATACAATGCCACACCTGCAAGCAGTGGGGACATATGGCACGTGAGTGCACCCAAAATCGGAGCAGACAAGCTTGGAACCAGGTCAGATAGAACCAGGCCCCAAGGGCAGCTGCTCACCATTACCAAACGGAGCCAGCCGCTCATGAGGTGTTGAGCACCCAAGCCGAGGAACCCCTGGGAATTCTGCATGAGGTGATGTCGGTCCGGGCCGCCGATAACTGGCAACATCACCGTCAGCTGGGGACCGTAGAGGGGAAGGAGGTCCAGGGACTTCGGGATTCGGGAGCTACTTTAACCCTGATAGCTCCCCATTTGGTGCCGGATACAGTACACACGGGCGGATCCGTGGCAGTACGAGGGGCAGGGGGAGCGGTATACCGATTGCCCACTGCTAGAGTGGAGTACAGACCCCCAGTCACCCCAGCAGCTGCCAGTTACCAGCCCCCGGCGCACCGCTATACCACACGGCCTCCGGCCACGAACTACCCTCAGAAAGCCCGGTTCAATTCGCGGGGCTACTCACAACCTATTCGGTGCTTTGGATGTAAGCGACTAGGGCACAAAAGACCAGAGTGTCCCCTAAACGCAGCAAATCAAGCACAGTCCTGGAGAAGACCCGCCGGCGGAACCCCACATAATCCTCAGCCTGCGGCCCGTTACGTAGAGGCGCCAGAATGCTGGGGCAGCCTACATGAAGCAGACCCCGTGCAAGCTGCCCACCGGAATAACCGGCAGCGGGTTAAAGTGAATGGGAAGGAGGTCAGTGGTCTACGGGATACTGGTGCTACCATGACCTTGCTTCAAGAGAACTTGGTGTCTGAGAAACAGCACACTGGAGACACTATGGCCTAGATTTGGAGTTCGGCGGTAGCCGTCAAAACCAGCGTTAGAGGCTCCTAACGCTGGTTTTGGCCGCCCGCTGGTATTTGGAGTCAGTGATTAAAGGGTCTAACGCTCACTTTTCAGCCGCGACTTTTCCATACCGCAGATCCCCCTAGCCTATCTTTTCAATGGGATCTTTCTAACGCCGGTATTTAGAGTCGTTTCTGAAGTGAGCGTTAGAGCTCTAACGACAAGATTCCAGCCGCCTGAAAATAGCAGGAGTTAAGAGCTTTCTGGCTAACGCCGGTTCATAAAGCTCTTAACTACTGTACCCTAAAGTACACTAACACCCATAAACTACCTATGTACCCCTAAACCGAGGTCCCTCCACATCGCCGCCACTCGATTTAAATTTTTAACCCCTAATCTGCCGACCGCCACCTACGTTATACTTATGTACCCCTAATCTGCTGCCCCTAACCCCGCCGACCCCTATATTATATTTCTTAACCCCTAACTTGCCCCCCACAACGTCACCGCCAGCTACTTAAAATAATTAACCCCTAATCTTCCGACCGCAAATCGCCGCCACCTACGTTATCCCTATGTACCCCTAATCTGCTGCCCCTAACATCGCCGACCCCTATATTATATTTATTAACCCCTAATCTGCCCCCCTCAACGTCGCCGACACCTGCCTACACTTATTAACCCCTAATCTGCCGAGCGGACCTGAGCGCTACTATAATAAAGTTATGAACCCCTAACCCGCCTCACTAACCCTATCATAAATAGTATTAACCCCTAATCTGCCCTCCCTAACATCGCCGACACCTAACTTCAATTATTAACCCCTAATCTGCCGACCGGAGCTCACCGCTATTCTAATAAATGTATTAACCCCTAAAGCTAAGTCTAACCCTAACACTAACACCCCCCTAAGTTAAATATAATTTTTATCTAACGAAATAAATTAACTCTTATTAAATAAATGATTCCTATTTAAAGCTAAATACTTACCTGTAAAATAAATCCTAATATAGCTACAATATAAATTATAATTATATTATAGCTATTTTAGGATTAATATTTATTTTACAGGCAACTTTGTAATTATTTTAACCAGGTACAATAGCTATTAAATAGTTAAGAACTATTTAATAGTTACCTAGTTAAAATAATAACAAATTTACCTGTAAAATAAATCCTAACCTAAGATATAATTAAACCTAACACTAGACTATCAATAAAATAATTAAATAAACTACCTACAATTACCTACAATTAACCTAACACTACACTATCAATAAATTAATTAAACACAATTCCTACAAATAAATACAATTAAATAAACTAGCTAAAGTACAAAAAATAAAAAAGAACTAAGTTACAGAAAATAAAAAAATATTTACAAACATAATAAAAATATTACAACAATTTTAAACTAATTACACCTACTCTAAGCCCCCTAATAAAATAACAAAGCCCCCCAAAATAAAAAATTCCCTACCCTATTCTAAATTAAAAAAGTTACAAGCTCTTTTACCTTACCAGCCCTGAACAGGGCCCTTTGCGGGGCATGCCCCAAGAATTTCAGCTCTTTTGCCTGTAAAAGAATAAATACAATACCCCCCCCCCAACATTACAACCCACCACCCACATACCCCTAATCTAACCCAAACCCCCCTTAAATAAACCTAACACTAAGCCCCTGAAGATCTTCCTACCTTGTCTTCACCATACCAGGTTCACCGGTCCATCCTGAAGAGCTCCTCCGATGTCCTGATCCAAGCCCAAGCGGGGGCTGAAGAGGTCCATGATCCGGTCAAAGTCTTCATCCAAGCGGGGCAGAAGAGGATCTTCCATCCGATTGAAGTCATCATCCAGGCGGCATCTTCTATGGTCTTCCATCCGGAGCGAAGCGGCAGGATCCTGAAGACCTCCAGCGCGGAACATCCATCCGGACCGACGACTGAACGACGAATGACTGTTCCTTTAAGGGACGTCATCCAAGATGGCGTCCCTCGAATTCCGATTGGCTGATAGGATTCTATCAGCCAATCGGAATTAAGGTAGGAATTTTCTGATTGGCTGATGGAATCAGCCAATCAGAATCAAATTCAATCCGATTGGCTGATCCAATCAGCCAATCAGATTGAGCTCGCATTCTATTGGCTGTTCCGATCAGCCAATAGAATGCGAGCTCAATCTGATTGGCTGATTGGATCGGCCAATCGGATTGAACTAGATTCTGATTGGCTGATTCCATCAGCCAATCAGAAAATTCCTACCTTAATTCCGATTGGCTGATAGAATCCTATCAGCCAATCGGAATTCGAGGGACGCCATCTTGGATGACGTCCCTTAAAGGAACAGTCATTCGTCGTTCAGTCGTCGGTCCGGATGGATGTTCCGCGCTGGAGGTCTTCAGGATCCTGCCGCTTCGCTCCGGATGGAAGACCATAGAAGATGCCGCCTGGATGATGACTTCAATCGGATGGAAGATCCTCTTCTGCCCCGCTTGGATGAAGACTTTGACCGGATCATGGACCTCTTCAGCCCCCGCTTGGGCTTGGATCAGGACATCGGAGGAGCTCTTCAGGACGGATCGGTGAACCTGGTATGGTGAAGACAAGGTAGGAAGATCTTCAGGGGCTTAGTGTTAGGTTTATTTAAGGGGGGTTTGGGTTAGATTAGGGGTATGTGGGTGGTGGGTTGTAATGTTGGGGGGGGGTATTGTATTTATTCTTTTACAGGCAAAAGAGCTGAAATTCTTGGGGCATGCCCCGCAAAGGGCCCTGTTCAGGGCTGGTAAGGTAAAAGAGCTTGTAACTTTTTTAATTTAGAATAGGGTAGGGAATTTTTTATTTTGGGGGGCTTTGTTATTTTATTAGGGGGCTTAGAGTAGGTGTAATTAGTTTAAAATTGTTGTAATATTTTTATTATGTTTGTAAATATTTTTTTATTTTCTGTAACTTAGTTCTTTTTTATTTTTTGTACTTTAGCTAGTTTATTTAATTGTATTTATTTGTAGGAATTGTGTTTAATTAATTTATTGATAGTGTAGTGTTAGGTTAATTGTAGGTAATTGTAGGTAGTTTATTTAATTATTTTATTGATAGTCTAGTGTTAGGTTTAATTATATCTTAGGTTAGGATTTATTTTACAGGTAAATTTGTTATTATTTTAACTAGGTAACTATTAAATAGTTCTTAACTATTTAATAGCTATTGTACCTGGTTAAAATAATTACAAAGTTGCCTGTAAAATAAATATTAATCCTAAAATAGCTATAATATAATTATAATTTATATTGTAGCTATATTAGGATTTATTTTACAGGTAAGTATTTAGCTTTAAATAGGAATAATTTATTTAATAAGAGTTAATTTATTTCGTTAGATAAAAATTATATTTAACTTAGGGGGGTGTTAGTGTTAGGGTTAGACTTAGCTTTAGGGGTTAATACATTTATTAGAATAGCGGTGAGCTCCGGTCGGCAGATTAGGGGTTAATAATTGAAGTTAGGTGTCGGCGATGTTAGGGAGGGCAGATTAGGGGTTAATACTATTTATGATAGGGTTAGTGAGGCGGGTTAGGGGTTCATAACTTTATTATAGTAGCGCTCAGGTCCGCTCGGCAGATTAGGGGTTAATAAGTGTAGGCAGGTGTCGGCGACGTTGAGGGGGGCAGATTAGGGGTTAATAAATATAATATAGGGGTCGGCGATGTTAGGGCAGCAGATTAGGGGTACATAGGGATAACGTAGGTGGCGGCGGTTTACGGAGCGGCAGATTAGGGGTTAAAAAAAATATGCAGGGGTCAGCGATAGCGGGGGCGGCAGATTAGGGGTTAATAAGTGTAAGGCTAGGGGTGTTTAGACTCGGGGTACATGTTAGGGTGTTAGGTGCAGACGTAGGAAGTGTTTCCCCATAGGAAACAATGGGGCTGCGTTAGGAGCTGAACGCTGCTTTTTTGCAGGTGTTAGGTTTTTTTCCAGCTCAAACAGCCCCATTGTTTCCTATGGGAGAATCGTGCACGAGCACGTTTTTGAGGCCGGCCGCGTCCGTAAGCAACTCTGGTATCGAGAGTTGCATTTGCGGAAAAAATGCTCTACGCTCCTTTTTTGGAGCCTAACGCAGCATTTGATTAAACTTTCGATACCAGAGTTAAATTTATGGTGCGGCCAGAAAAAAGCCTGCGGAGCGTTAACAGCCCTTTTACCGCCGAACTCCAAATCTAGGCCTGAGGCTGTGAGGGTAGCAGGGGGCACTGTGTTCCGCCTACCTGTTGCCAGGGTACATTTGGATTGGGGAGTGGGCGCTAGACTTGTGAATGTGGGGGTCAAGAAGGACTTACCTGCTGATGTTCTCCTTGGAAATGACTTGGCCCCCCTTGTTTCTGCCTATGCTCCCATGGACCCCGCTGATGTTAACCCTGTGACTACCCAAGCCCAGTCCCTCCGGGAAGAAACGCTTCCATGTTTGGAGTGGGGGCAGTACTGAGCCAAGTTGGAGCAGATGGCGGAGAACACCCCGTAGCTTACTTGAGCTGAAAGTTGTTGCCCCGGACATCCCCAAGCCGATCCGTTGGGATCAGACTGTGTATGCCAGCTTGGTTCTGGGGGAGCATTGTGGCAAACTTAGCCACTTCTGGACTATAACGTAAGAAAGGTTATCTATAGGCTGTATATTGTGCTATGTAGATGTGACAGACCCTTCTGTCAGCACTGAAGGAGTTAACTGTGTTCAGCTTTAGCCTCAGCTATAGTGCACTGTCATTAATGTTATTGATAAACAGTCCATTGTTTAATCACCCTCAGAGAGCAAATGCTTAGGTGATAAGAAAAGCCAAATGTGTCTTGTGTTTAAATTGTTATCAGCTTAAGCAAGGTAAATCTATTGTATCATGTCAAGGGCGTGTTCCCTCCATCTAATGTACAACATTCTTTCAACCCCCCCGATATGGGGGGTCAAACCTGCATAAATACTAGGCATAGCCTTTTAATAAATGACATTCTGTTTTAAACCTGAAAACTGGCTGGGTTGTGAATTGCTGATTCCCTATGCAGGACATTGTTCCCTGGTGTTAACCCTTGGTATCCTGTTGGTACCGTTACAGGAATATATAAGTTTATGCCACTTACCGGGGTTACATACTATGATATTAAAGAGAAATGTTGGGTATAGTTGTATAGAAACCTTTAGTACCTGGGGTATACTATATATTTGGCAAAAATAAGTATAGTGAAATCACTTTAATTGTTAATAGTCTAGCTACTGAACTTGGCGGGGAAAGATATCTACGTTGAAATTATTAGTTCAAAGTTATAAAAGATATGTGGTGTAGGGGTAGGCGGAATTATCAAGTTTATATATAGATCACTGCCCCAAAAGATATCTCGTAGTAGTTTATTTAGAGCTGACAAGAGCGGGTTATAATAATATTAGTCTGTGTACAGAAGAAGTATGTAAGAATTTCTCTGAGCTAGATCATAAGATGATTAGTTACAGTAGGTATGAATATATTTTAATTATCCCGGTAAGCATATATTAAGGCAGTTAATGGGTTATGGATTACTCAAGTTACCATTAAATTAGATAAGTCAAAATAGTATAGCAAGCATAAATGCAAATTTTTTTAATTTTTTTTTGTCACACTAGATATTAGGGATATATATAACTAACCACTTTTCCTCATAGTAGTATAGGGTCTAGCAGGTATAAGTATATAGTTGTAGTACTATAGGGGAATATGTCTAGAAGTACAATGTGAATTTGTGTATAGAAGGATTAAGGCTCTTACAAGCGTGACCTCACACAGGACCATGTCTGGACCACATGATATATCACAACAGTTAAAGTGGATTATAAGAGATGGTATAATTGTATAACTATGTGACCCCCACGACCAATATGAATATGTTTTACAAGTTTTATAAACACCAACAGTACCTGGATTAGTATATAATAAACAACAAGATGGAGTAGATGAACATGTCTATATTGCTAATATAAGCTGATAATATAGCCATGTATGATATAGGGGAACCTAACTAGAGAGTGGAGAGGATCTACAATAAAAAAAAATGATATCAATATCTCATATCATAAATGTATGAAACAAATATTGAAGTTGTTCTTCCAGGGGGCATGTGAATATAGCCCCAGTGTAGAGTCAAAACTCAGAGATAGCTAGAAGATAATGAGGCACACCATGACACAACGACCTCAACAGGGACTTAGTTAGTTCTCACTGATGTAACAAACCATAGTCATATAATATCCTGGAGACAACAAATCAAAAAAGGATTATACTGGCCTCCATAGCGAAGCAAGAGGCTCTCAAACTAACCCACACCACATTTGAGAAGCTTGTTCCGTTGTACGGGTGCTAGTCCCCCGCCAGTGTCACATGTTGAATATCTCACAGGGAAAGAAAAGCCACCCGCTCTGGTGTAGAGCAACTGGGTTTTCGGTGGAAGAATTGGGACTCTCTCTATATAGTAGAAGATACCAGGTTTCCATATCAGCCCTTCCAAAGTATGTTTATGTAGAGAGCTACGAGGCGTCCGTGCATCCATGTAAGCCATCGGAACCTGCACCTCAGTAGGTATTCCCCAGCCCCGTGTGTCGGCCGCATCCCCCAGGGCCTGGGCATGTGAAAAGTCTGTGGAGTCGGTAAGTAGCAGAGACTCAAGCAATTGCCTGATTCCCTTGTCCACGAGCAGCAAAGGAGCCGATCTCGGCCGAGTCTCCAACCTCCGCATAGCTGAGCCCTCTGCAGCTTCGTGAATCCTACTAAGTGACCGCAAGTTAGCACTTCTGGACTTCTGTTTTTTTGGCTCATTCATGCAATCCAGTAGTGACAATAAGTCCCCAGCTAGGCTCCGGTAATGGCTCTCAAAAAGTTGCAGAGTGTTCTGCTCCCAAGTTTGTAGAGCTTCCATATTAATGGGATTAGTTGTATGCAAATGGCGTTCGGTGACTCCACGCGGTATATGTGAAGGAAGTATGTTAGGGAGAAAACAAGTTTATAGTATATCCTTCATAACTTGTAGCTGGGAATAGCAAGCATTTATAGTCTGTTAGGTAGCAGAGTAATTTCAGGCTTATAAATGTGATTTGTTTCCTCATTTTTGTACAGCTTTTATTAGACAACCTGCTAAAATACTGGAGTGTGCGGTTTAACACTTGGCAACCCTAGGGGCAAAATGTATCAAACCCCGAAAAAATGCGCTTAAAAAGTTGCGATTATTTCCGCAATAGTCAAAAATGTTGCCAGTATTTATCAAAATTCTAGAGACATTTTGTGGCAAAACATTTTGCGATGTCAAGTAAATGGCTGATCCTCTTGTGAAAATTTCATTTTTGCTTTATTTATCAATCTTAATTTTAGACACCGGTAAATGGTTAATTGTTTTAATCAAGTTATTGTTTGTAAAATGTTATTTCTTATATATTAAAGTTAATTTTATTTTGCCCCTTCTTTGGCTCTCTTTCATTAAGGAAGTTGCCCGTTTTTTGGAGCTTATCTGCATTCTTTTTAATATACTTATTTCAATTGCACTTAAATTAATTTAAATTTTTTTTTTAAATTTGTGTATTCCTTTTTGTTATTTAATTATTAATATTATTCAGGCTCTGCGCCTTGTTGTGGGCAATTTCTAATCCTAGATACAGGAAGAAAAATACATATTTCCATTTTCCCTCCAGACAAACAAAAATATCGCTCTTTATTTTTCACTCCTCGCAACCTAAAAATTCCATGCACCACTTTCATAAATATATGAGAACTGCGAATATATACGGGCATTTTAAAATGCCAATAGAGATTAATACAAGAATTAGGCATTTTCAGACAACTTATTTGCATATATTTAAGACTTGCGAATGGTCATGAGTCAATTTGTTCGCACATATGAAAAGTTGTGACTTTATTGGCGCATAACCTTTCATAAATATGGTGATTTCATTTGTGAGGTTGTTTTTTGATGACAATTGTGAGACTTTTCTTATTCTCACTTTGATAAATCTTGCCCCTAGAGGAATGGGTTGCTATACGCTCACAGGCAGCAGTTTGCATGACGAAAGGTTATCATCAAGTGGTTAAGAGGGCAGAGCTATCTCAATCTCTTTGTTTAACTGCACAGGTGTAGAGAACAATTCATGCAAACATCCTGTACAAGTGTATTAGTTTACTTTCTGATGGGTTAACAGAGTCCTTTTTGTTCAGGCAGACAAGGAAATCAGTGGGGAAAAAAAAACATACAACAATATTTTCTGACAAAATAAAGCTGCATTATTCATTTCAAAATTCCTCTCAGATATGAATGTACGACAGCTCACAATTTGTATTTCACTTCCCTTTTAAAAGGAAACACAAATCTATAATGCGTATAAATGTGCAGCAGTAAATAATAAAGTATACATTGTATTTCATGTCTGTGTGTCACAGGTTGATCTTAGAATCTTTCCTAAGGCACACAGTCTTAGGTGATTGTGGAGAGAGAGAGAGAGAGAGAGAGAGAGAGAGAAAGACATAGAGACAGAGAGAGAGAGACAGAGAGAAAGACAGAGAGAGAGACAGAGAGAGAGAAAGAGAGAGATAGAGAGAGACAGAGAGAGAGAGACAGAGAGAGATACATAGAGAGAGATACAGAGAGAAAGAGAGAGAAAAAGAGAGAGAGAGAGAGAGAGAGAGAGAGAGAGAGACAGAGAGAGAGACAGAGAGACAGAGAGAGACAGAGAGGGAGACAGAGAGAGAGACAGAGAAAGAGAGAGACAGAGAGAAAAAGAGAGATAGAGAGAGACAGAAAGGGACAGAGAGAGAGAGAAAGAGAGATAGAGAGTGACAGAGAGAGAGGGACAGAGAGAGAGACAGAGAGAGATACAGAGAGAAAGAGAGAGACAGAGAGAGAGACAGAGCAAGAGAGAGAGAGAGACAGAGAGAGAGACAGATAGAGAGGGACAGAGAGAGAGACAGAGAGAGAGATACAGAGAGAAAGAGAGAGAGACAGAGGGAAAGAGAGTGACAGAGGGAAAGAGAGAGAGAGACTGAGAAAGAAACAGAGAGAAAGAGAGGCAGAGAGAAAGAGAGAGACAGAGAGACAGATAGAGAGAGAGACAGAGAGAAAGAGAGGGAGAGAAAGAGAGGGAGAGACAGAGAGAGAGACAGAGAGAGATACTTTGTAAATTTGCTGCGTGCAATTTTAAACAACTTTCCAATTTACTTCTGTTATCAAATTTGCTTCATTCTCTTGGTATCTTTTATTGAAGAGTAAAAGATAGGAGCTCAGGAGTGTGCATGTGTCTTTAGTACTCTATGGCAGCAGTTTTTGCAACATTGTATAACAAAGCTACAAATAATGTTGCAAAACGCTGCCGCCATAGAGTACTAAAGACACGTGCACACTCCTAAGCTCTTATGAGCCCACCTAGGGTTTCTCTTCAATAAAAGATACCATGAGAATGAAGGAAATTTGATAACAGAAGTAAATTCGAAAGTTGTTTAAAATTGATCTATCTAAATCATGAAAGTTTAATTTTGACTTTACTGTCCCTTTAATAAAATCTGGCATACACTAATTAGAAAAAACCTCACTGTCTCTAACAAGTCATTGCCATATCATGTTTCTATACTAAAACACATAAATGTACTTTTTCCAAACAATAGAAGCAAATCAGTTTAATCATTAAAAAAACAACATAATAAATGATATCCTAATCATACACTTACACTATCTGTGCAATATATTTATCTGTACTGCTGAGTTGTTTTATGGGAGGATAATATAGAGATACTCACACTGCAAGTTTCCTAAGGCGATACCGAATGTATGAGAGAGCCCCAGGTCCAGCAACAATGAATAAACCAGTAGCACCGCCCCTTACTGGCAGATCCAGTGATTTCAGAACAAATGAAACTGAAACTGGATGGTCACAGAGGGAGAAACAAAACTAACCTGAGTGGTATTCAGAAGAAAAGGGAGAAAAAGCTCTGTGCAATGAACCACCGAGATAAGGAAATAAAATGTGATTTATTAATACCTCCAGAAAAATAATAAATAAAATCTGTGTAAAGAAAAATAGGAAATACTGTGGCTAGATTACAAGTGGAGCGTTATTTATCGCTCCCGCTCGTGCATTAACAACGCTACACTTTTGCACGCGTCGGGTAGCACGTGTTACAAGTTGAAACTAAAAAAGCAGAAGTTTAAAATATTCTGACTGCATTAATGTAATCCCCCAAAGACTTCAGTTGAGCCCAAAAATCAACAACACCCCTATTCTAATAACCCCTAAACCGCTACATAGCCCACTGCAAAGTACATCACTACACTATTTATCCCTAAATCGACACGTCCCCCAATCACAAAGTTCCCACTACACTATTAACCCCTAAACTGCCACACACCTACACTGTAAAGCACCAACTACACTATTAACCCCTAACTTGCCACACACTTACATCGCAAAATACTCCTCTATACTATTAACTCCTAAACCACCACATAGCCTACCCCAAAGTACTCCACTACACTATTAACCCCTAAACCACCACAACCCCAAATCACAAAGTACCGACTAACCTCCTAACAGCTAACACACAATAAATTCTTCAATAAAAGTGACCCCCAACCCCACAAAAAAAGTGTTTACACTTCTCACGCTAACAATGCTTTAGAGCACCACTAGTAATCTGGCACTGTGAAAGCAACAAACAAATCTATTTATTTATTCATATCATCTATCTATGTATTAATATATATCTATTTATGTCAGTCTATCTGTCTATGGCCTCTATTTATCAACCTGTCAACTTAAATGCATTCGCCGGCACCAATACGCTCGCCTAAGATTGCCTAACATCGCTGTTGCGGACCTGAATACGCTCTCCAAAATTATCAAAAAAGCTGCACACCAAGTACGGGGTGATGAGCAGTGGACTGTTGTTAACTAACAGTCATTGATCTCGCTGCTCTTCGGCTTTTACACAGCTTTCTTGGTACCCTGTCACTAAACACCCACACTATACTACACTGTTTTACCCCCTAAACCACCGCTCCCGGACCCTGCCGCAACTCTAACAAATGTATTAACCCCTAAACCACCGCTCCCGGAGCCCACCGCCACCTACATTATACATATTAACCCCTGATCTGCCGCCCCCTATACCGCCGCCACCTACATAAAGTTATTAACCCCTATCCTGCCGCTCCCAGACCCCGCCGCAACTAAATAAATTGTTTAACCCCTAAACCACCGCTCCCGTAGCCCACCGCCACCTACAATATATTTATTAACCCCTAATCTGCCCCCCTACACCGCCGCCACTATAATAAACATATTAACCCCTAAACCTAAGTCTAACCCTAACCCCCCTAACTTAAATATAATTTCAAAAAATCTAAATAAATATTCCTTTTTTTAACATCATTTTTTATTATTTTTTGAAACATAGTTACAATCACAAGAAGTACCACACATGGTATACAATAAAAAGAAAGAAAAAAAGAATATACAAAAAGAAGAAAAAAAAACAAACAAAAAAAAAAAAAAGGAAGACTTGCAACCACCGCTCCTACAGCTGTGGTCGTGGACACAAATTACAGTATCTTTGACATATTGCAAGAAAAAAAAAAAAAAAAAAAAAAGAAAAAACAAGAAACCCTGTGATTTAAAATTAGAATTGGTTTCAACTAAAATACCATAGTAACAGAATCTCTGTAATCTAATTGCTTGGGCTTTTTATTTCTTTGAAAATCTAATCTAAAGAAAGACTGTTGTGTTGCATAACCAATCTCATGGTTGGATACTAGAGCCCTAGTCAGCCAGGACAAAGCCATAGCAAAAAAAAAAAAAAAAAAAAAAAAAAGGGAAGGCACACACTTCCTCCTCCTCCTCCCGGCCCCCCCCCCCCACAGCTCCAATACGGTACATAACCTCAAATAGAAAGTTCGCCTCTAAGGCAAGCTTCCAGAACAGGAACTGAATTACGGAACGGAAATATATATTGTTTTTGTATGCCCGTAGGTAAACTTTGTAGGAAATTATTCCATTTATTAAGAAATTTTTTAATCTCCTGTTCTGAATCGATCGAAGTATCGTATTGTTCAATGGTTAGTTTCAAGTGCATATTATTTATAAATTGCACAAAGCTAGGAGAACTCTTTGATTTCCAAGAAGCAAAAATAGTGTTCCTAGCACACAGAATTGTGAAATTTACAAACGTTATGTTCAAATTGGGTATTAAAAGTGACTTATCATATAACAGAATAATATCATCTAGTTTAAGGTGAAACTGGTGCCTGAAAATTTTTGAGAGCCAAAATGAGATTTTAGCCCAAAAGGATGCAACCTTTGGACAGCTCCAAATACAGTGGATCAAATTGGCCATTGGGAAGTTACATCTCCAGCAGGCATAACGTTGATTTTTATTCCAAAGATTTAATGCATGGGGCGTTACATATGTGCGATTAATCAATTTTAATTGTGCCTCTCTCCAAGCTAGTAACGGGGTAGCTTGCCAAGCCCTCAAAAAACTTTTACTAATTGCTTCAGTGTCAATCCCTGGTATGTCAGCTGACCACCTTTGTGCCAGGCCAGTAAGATGCTTCTCTCCTTCTTTCTGCAGTAGCAGTTTATACCAGTAGGAGATGGAGTGCACACCAGCACGGAAGAGGGCAATCCCTGTATGCAAGCCTTCCCAGCCTTTATCATCAAAACTAGTTTTCTTAGTATTCAGAAAGTGTCTGACTTGTAGGTATCCAAAAAAGTCTTTATTATCAATTTGAAATTTAGTTTTTATATTTTCAAATGAAAAAAGATTTCCAAACTCCCGGTTAATACATTGATCAAAGTAGATCAGACCCTTAACCTGCCAGTTTTTAAAGATCTTATTGTTTATACCTTCTGTGAATTCAGGGTTACCTATGATGGGTAGATATTTAGAATAGCTGTGATCAGCTTTTATAAATTTACATATCTTATGCCATGCAATAATAGGGTTTTTAAAGGTACACATTTTTTTCATCATAGTAGGTAATTTAGACATGTTTAAATGGATGAGCGCTTTGAGGGAAAAGGGCAAGAAAAAGTCCTGTTCTAACTCCTTTATTTGAAAGTGTCCCACGTCTACTAGCCAGTCTGGAATAATTTTAACCAGGCAAGCCCAATTATATTTTTGGAGACAGGGAAAGCCAAATCCCGCCGAGTCTCTCTCAAGGACAAGTTTATTTAAGGATAATTTAACTTTTTCTTTCCCCCACAAAAAGATCTTAAAGGCTTTGTTCATTCTTTTCAGATCACAAGATTTTATAAACAAAGGCATATTTTGCATTATATATAGGAATTTAGGGAGAATAGTCATTTTAACCAGGTTTATTTTTCCTGCCAATGTAAGCGGGAAGTTTAACCATCTGGATAAGTCATTTTCCACTTTGATAATAAGCCCTACAAAATTTTCCTCATACCATTTTTCTGGTGAGATATTAACATTAATCCCTAAATACCTCAAACTCTCAACTTCCTTAAATGGACATTCACTTTTACAGTTACCTGACTTTTGAATCCATAATATTTCCGATTTTTGTGAATTTACCTTGTATCCAGAAAACGTACTAAAACTGTCAAGAATTTTCATGAGTTTTGGGATATTTTCATCTGCTTTACTGATGAAGACTAGTAGGTCGTCTGCGTAGAGGGATATTCTAAACTCTTAAGAGCCCACTCTAATACCTTGCAGGTTATTCCTCAACACTGTTGCTAAAGGTTCTATACATAAATTAAACAGCAGGGGTGATAACGGACATCCTTGCCTAGTCCCTCTGTTCAATTGGAAATTCTCGGATAATAGGCCATTTACCACTAAGGCTGAGAATGGGTTATCATAAAGTTTAAAAATAAATTTGAGGAAATTACCTATTAGGCCAAAGCTAGCTAACGAGTTAAAGAGGTGCTGCCACTCTATCGCGTCGAAAGCTTTTTCGGCGTCTATGGCAATCACTGCCTTATCATCCCTCTGATATGTGTTATCCTTAGCCTGAGCATTATAGTAGTCTACTGTCAGGAGCAATTTCCTTAAGTTGGTAAATGAGGACCTACCCTTTATAAATCCAGTTTGGTCACTGTGTATTAACCTTGGTAGTAATTTCTGGAGTCTTGCTGCTATTATTGCTGTTAATATCTTGTAATCGGAATTGAGCAATGAAATTGGGCGGTAAGCGTCCAGAGATTCGGGATCTTTACCTTTTTTGGGAATTAAAATAATTGTTGACCTAGTAAATTCTTTAGATGGAGCTGCACCTTTAATATAAAAGTAATTAAATAGGTCAACCAAATATTTTACAATATTATTTTGTAAGATTTTATAATATTCGTTTGGGAGCGCATCCGGCCCTGCAGCTTTATTCCAGGCTAGATTATTGATTGTTTTCTCAACTTCCTCCTGCGAAATTGGATTATTTAGTTCTGTTAACTCTTCCTCCCCAAGGTTTGGTAGATTACATGCTTCCCAGAACTTTATCTTATTATCCTCATTACTTACGGAGGATGAAAAGATTTGCTTATAGTATTTTAAGAATTCCGCGCTAATATCATTAAGTTGGGTTAGTCTTTTCTTATCACTTTTTATTGCCAAAATAGTTCTCGAACCCTTAGTTGCTTTAACCAAGTTAGAAAGGCATTTGCCCATTTTCCCCCCATGTCTATAATATTTTGCATTTGTTTTTACAACTTCTGAGGCTGCGTTCTGATGTAAAAAAATTTCCCTTTCCCTCTTTGCTTGCTGGTATGCACTCCATCCTCCACTTGACAGATCCCTTAAGTAAGCATTGTATGCGTTAACTAATTGGTTAGCAAGTTGTGTGTTGCGCTCACTATTCTTTTTTTTTATATGGCACAAATATGCCTTTACTTCTCCACGCAACACCGCTTTAGAAGCTTGCCATACAATTTCAGGGTTTTGAACCGAGTTTTGGTTAATATAAATATATTCTTTCCATTTTTCATTTAGCCAAATTTTGAATTTGGAGTTATTAGTAAGATATTTTGGGAAGCTAAACGAAAGATAAGATCTTTTTATCAAGTCAGTTTGTAATTGTAATATAATAGGGGCGTGGTCTGACAAAATGATTGCAGAAATTTCTGCCCTTGGTGTCCTGCCTGCTAATTTTTTGTCTATTAAAAAGTAATCAATACGTGAGAAAGTTTTGTGGGTTTTAGATTCACAAGTGTATTCTTTTAAATCGGGATTTTGCAATCTCCAGATGTCCACCAGATTCAAAGTTTTTTTTAATTTTTTTAAAATCTTTGTCTCAGCCTTATAACTTTTATTTTTATTTTTTTTTTGAGTCATACTGTCAGCTCTATGTGAGCAATCCAGGGGGTATTGTGTAATTAGATTTAAATCACCTGCTATAATCAGACCATCATCTAAATAATTTGTTAATCTCCTTGTTAAGTTCTGCCAGAATTCTTTGTCTCCGTTGTTTGGAGCGTAGATATTACATAGCGTATATTTATGATTGGCTATAACTACCTGTACTATAATCAGTCTACCTTCTTCGTCAATAAATTTATGTGTTATTTTGTAGTCTAAATTTTTATGGAACAATATTGCTACTCCCCTCTTTCTTTTGATACCCGAAGTCGCCACTACTTCACCAACCCAGCCTGACTTAAGTTTAAGAGCTTCATTGGCTACCACATATGTTTCTTGTAAAAAAGCAATTTGCGCCCTGCACCCCTTTAGGTGTTTCAAAATAGCTTTTCGCTTAATGGGTGTTGTTATTCCGCGAACGTTCCATGAAACCAGATTAATCACTGTCTCACTCATATTTTAACCACCGGCTTTTCAAAAAAAGATGTGGGAAAGGCCAGGAAGAGGAGGAAAAAAAGGGGGGAAAAAAAAAAAAAAAAAAGGGAATAAGAATGGAAAAGAGGATAAGCCCTCATTTCGAATAAAAAAACTTTTTAAGACCCAATCGTTATGACTTTTCGGTGTTGCCATTTCTTACATCAAAGAATTTATCTAAGATCAAATATAGTTAATTCCTATTCGATTATCTCTAGTTTCTCCTAGATATTATCCAGAAAGGAATTAGCTTCCGCCTTGTTGGACAAAACATGCCATTCTCCAGACTTCAACACTTTGATCTTAGCTGGATATAAAAGAAAAGCATTAAAACCTTTTTCTATTAATTTAGAACAAAACGGAGCCATTTCCTTTCTGCGATTAGAAGTCTCAGTTGAATAATCTTGAAAAAGAAAGATTTTTTTATCATTTACAAGAACTGTAGCTTTCTTTTTCCTGTAGTAACTCATAATGGCAACTTTATCTTGAAAATGCGAAAATTTCATGATTATGGATCTTTTTAGTACGGTGCCATCTGGTCTTTTTTTTTCGGGGCCTATTCTATGGATTCTTTCAATCAATATTTTAGTTCGACTAGTAGGCATCTCTAATAGATTTGGTAATATTTCATCCATAAAATTATTGAGGTCAGCAAATTCTTGGGTTTCAGGAACACCTACTATTCTCAAATTGTTGCGTCTGGAACGATCTTCTAGATCGTCCAGTCTGTCCTGTAGTTTTTTAATTGTATAATCATAATGCTTAGAGTCTTGCTCTCGTGTGTTCAGTCTGTCTTCAATTTCGGAGATTCTAGCCTCTGCTTCATCTAACCTATTATTGAACTGCCTTACTTCCAATGACAGTGCTGCTACATCTTGTCTGATCAACTCTAGGTGGGGTAACATTGATAGTGAAAACTGTTCTACCAACTGTTGAACATCTAGATTTGTCTGGAGAGTAACATGTTCCTCTGTTATACTATCTTGAGATAGCGAGGTCTGGGATTTAGCTTTGTGTTTGTCTTTTTTTGGTGGCATCATGGGTGATTTATTTTTAGCTATATGTACGAAATTCTCCATGTAAAGTGCAAAAAAAGTGCTAAGGGGGTGAAGAATATGGGGAAGTGTAAAAGATTAAAAAAAAGTTATTATGTGCAGTATAAGCTGTGTCTTGTTTGAGGGTGAGAAGGGGAAATTTAAAAAAAAAAAAAAAAAAAAAAAAAAAAAGGGAAGGGTGAATTAAGAAGTGTAGATGTGAAGTGCAAATTAAGGACGATCCTCAAGTGGGAATTAGTGCATTTATAAGAATGTATATGTGATGTGAGAAAAAAAACTCTGTAAACTAAACTAGACAGAAAAAATTCTACCTTTAATTAGTTATCTCGTTCCCTTTTTATTTCCTTCTTCCTCCCTCGCCTCAGTATTCTATAGCCTGAACCAGAGTGTATATGTAGGAGACTAGCAATTTACTTTAAATATCAGCTCTAGAATGTTAGCTAGTCTCTTTAACTCAAGAGGATCTTAGTTAATACAATCACCCAACTAGAAAATTTGATAGTCAGAGGGACACAATTTTAGTGACCTAAATTTCTATGATCCCCAAACTAGAGTAAAAAATTAACGTTATTAGAAAGACTTCTTTTTGCAAATAAGAGTGTTCACAGAATATACAGACATTACCTTAAAAAAAAACAAAAAACAAAAAAAAAAACAGCACCAACTAGTTAACTAGTTAACTTTTTCCTGGCTTCAGGGTTTTAGCACACACTCAATCTTAATATGAAAGACAGCCTAAGATTAATCAAAAGAAATATCAAATGAGATGTATCTATGTCTGCCTTTAACAGAGTAGTAATACATCCTCCACATAAGAAAGATAACTCTGGGTATACCCACCAAGGTGGGTGACCTAAATCAATATTTGTATGACCAGTAGCAATATTTTCTGTGTAGCTGTCAGCCCTTATTTCACACAAAATATTTTACAATAATTTGGGCAGGTAAAATATAGAACATCATAACTTTGAAAATCATTCAATTTCAGATGGCAAATATTACATTTTGATCCTTACTGCAACAGAAAAAAAATAAATACAATAGCTGAAGCACTGCTTTGAGCAACCATTTGTCCAGTACAAAAACCATTCCTTCCCCCTTTCTTCTTTTATTCAAAAGCACACCTGCTGGTTTAAGGCTAGCTTCACTGGGGTGACATTTTCCCTGAGGGGGGACTTAAGTCCATAAGTTCTTACCGCTTCCTGACTTCCTGAACCAGGTCAAGAGCCTTTAATGTGCGGTTGATTTGTATATAAATATACGAAGATGATCAATTACCTTCACCCACCTTCTCTAGGGCCCAGACTCGATTAGCCTCTTATGTCATGCAGGGAAGGAATAGAAACCCACTTTTACTACTGTGGAATGCCAGGTGGGGGAAGGAATGTGAATTTTATTAGGTGGCTGTTAAGACACAATCAGCAAAGTCCTGGATATCCTTACTGACTTCACTGGGATGTGTAGACTTTTGGGGTAGGGCTTAGTAATAACACAGTTAATCTATTCCCAGGTTATAAAGTTGTTATGTTATAAATTTTATCCTTCCCTTATTTCCTCTCTCCTTTTTCTTTTTCTTGTTCTTGCCAATTTTTTTTAAGGGAATGCAAACAAGCTTCACCTACCCTCTTACACACCCAGATTTACACACCAGGGGAACATAAATTATTGGATGTTGAATAGGATAAGAAAAAAAAGTTATTCCCCAAAATGCACATTTACTGGTATAGGGAAAGTCCTCCTAAGTGCTTTGTAACCTTCTTAACCCAGATCCTGTGCTACAGCATACTGGCAGTCACTACTTGCAGGAGGGTCATTAATATGTTTAAGAAACAAGGATCCTGTTTAGCAGTCAGTAAAAAAAACTGTCCTTGGCCAGGGGACTTGTTCAAGGCCAATTTAGAGTTACCGGATCAAGCACACGGCAGTGTGCTTTGAACGACTACCTCGCCGCTTCTCCACTCCTTACTCCCGCGGACTCACTCAGGCGGGACCAGGCCGCCACGAGCTGCGTCGTCCTCGCTGAACTAAAGTGCAGGGGTGAGCCGGCCAGAGATGCTTGGGTCGTGACAGCGCTGTAAAACTTCCGCCCGGCTGGGTGCTCCTCCTGCCGTGTAGAAGCTGACCCAGTGGGCTGCTGGCACTGGCAAGCTACGCTGTGTTGAACTCCCGGAGGCTCGTGAGCCTACACACCACACTCACTGCTCACGCACGTCAGGCGCGCACGTCAGGGCTGCTGACGTCAGATCCGGATCTGAATCAAATATTCCTATAATTAACTAAATTATTCCTATTTAAAGCTAAATACTTACCTATAAAATAAACCCTAACGGCTAGATTTAGAGTTTTGTCGGTAACGACCCGCGTAGCTAACGCTGGCTTTTTTCCCCCGCACCTTTTAAATACCGCTGGTATTTAGAGTTCACAGAAGGGCTGCGTTAGGCTCCAAAAAGGGAGCGTATAGCATAATTTACCGCCACTGCAACTCTCAATACCAGCGGTGCTTACGGACAGGGCCAGCTTCAAAAACGTGCTCGTGCACGATTCCCCCATAGGAAACAATGGGGCAGTTTGAGCTGAAAAAAAACCTAACACCTGCAAAAAAGCAGCGTTCAGCTCCTAATGCAGCCCCATTGTTTCCTATGGGGAAACACTTCCTATGTCTGCACCTAACACCCTAACATGTACCCCAAGTCTAAACACCCCTAACCTTACACTTATTAACCCCTAATCTGCCGACCCCGCTATCGCTGACCCCTGCATATTTTTTTTAACCCCTAATCTGTCGCTCCATACACCGCCTGCCCCTAACACCGCCGACCCCTATATTATATTTATTAACCCCTAATCTGCCGCCCCCAACGTCGCATCCACCTACCTACAATTATTAACCCCTAATCTGCCGACCGGACCTCACCGCTACTCTAATAAATGTATTAACCCCTAAAGCTAAGTCTAACCCTTACACTAACACCCCCCTAAGTTAAATATAATTTAAATCTAACAAAATAAATTAACTCTTATTAAATAAATTATTCCTATTTAAAGCTCAATACTTACCTGTAAAATAAATCCTAATATAGCTACAATATAAATTATAATTATATTGTAGCCATTTTAGGTTTAATATTTATTTTACAGGCAACTTTGTATTTATTTTAACCAGGTACAATAGCTATTAAATAGTTAATAACTATTTAATAGTTACCTAGTTAAAATAATTACAAAATTACCTGTAAAATAAATCCTAACCTAAGTTACAATTAAACCTAACACTACACTATCAATAAATTAATTAAATACAATACCTACAAATAAATACAATTAAATAAACTAACTAAAGTACAAAAAATAAAAAAAGAACTGTTACAAAAAATAATTTTTTTTTACAAACATTAGAAAAATATTACAACAATTTTAAGCTAATTACACCTACTCTAAGCCCCCTAATAAAATAACAAAGCCCCCCAAAATAAAAAAATGCCCTACCCTATTCTAAAATACAAATAGAAAAGCTCTTTTACCTTACCAGCCCTTAAAAGGGCCTTTTGCGGGGCATGCCCCAAAGAATTCAGCTCTTTTGCCTGTAAAAAAAACATACAATTACCCCCCCAACATTACTACAACCCACCACCCACATACCCCTAATCTAACCCAAACCCCCCTTAAATAAACCTAACACTAAGCCCCTGAAGATCTTCCTACCTTATCTTCACCACGCCGGGTATCACCGATCGGTCCAGGCTCCAAAGTCTTGATCCAAGCCCAAGCGGGGGCTGAAGACGTCCATCCTCCGGCTGAAGTCTTGATCCAAGCAGTGGCTGAAGAAGTCCATCATCGGGCAGAAGTCTTCATCCTATCCGGGCAGAAGAGGAGATCCGGACCGGTAGACATCTTCATCCAAGCGGCATCTTCTATCTTCTTCCATCCGACGACGAGCGGCTTCATCTTCAAGACCTCCGGCGCGGATCCATCCTCTTCTTCCGACGTCCTAACACAGAATGAAGGTTTCTTTAAGGGACGTCATCCAAGATAGCGTCCCTCAAATTCCGATTGGCTGATAGGATTCTATCAGCCAATCGGAATTAAGGTAGGAAAATTCTGATTGGCTGATGGAATCAGCCAATCAGATTCAAGTTCAATCTGATTGGCTAATCCAATCAGCCAATCAGATTGAGCTCGCATTCTATTGGCTGATCGGAACAGCCAATAGAATGCGAGCTCAATCTGATTGGCTGATTGGATCAGCCAATCGGATTGAACTTGAATCTGATTGGCTGATTCCATCAGCCAATCAGAATTTTCCTACCTTAATTCCGATTGGCTGATAGAATCCTTTCAGCCAATCGGAATTCGAGGGACGCCATCTTGGATGACGTCCCTTAAAGGAACCTTCATTCTGTGTTAGGACGTCAGAAGAAGAGGATGGATCCGCGCCGGAGGTCTTGAAGATGGAGCCGCTCGTCGTCGGGATGGAAGAAGATAGAAGATGCCGCTTGGATGAAGATGTCTACCGGTCCGGATCTCCTCTTCTGCCCGGATAGGATGAAGACTTCTGCTCGATGATGGACTTCTTCAGCCGCCGCTTGGATCAAGACTTCAGCCGGAGGATGGACGTCTTCAGCCCCCGCTTGGGCTTGGATGAAGACTTCGGAGCCTGGACCGATCGGTGATACCCGGCGTGGTGAAGATAAGGTAGGAAGATCTTCAGGGGCTTAGTGTTAGGTTTATTTAAGGGGGGTTTGGGTTAGATTAGGGGTATGTGGGTGGTGGGTTGTAATGTTGGGGGGGGGTATTGTATGTTTTTTTTTTACAGGCAAAAGAGCTGAATTCTTTGGGGCATGCCCCGCAAAGGGCCCTTTAAGGGCTGGTAAGGTAAAAGAGCTTTTCTATTTGTATTTTAGAATAGGGTAGGGCATTTTTTTTATTTTAGGGGCTTTGTTATTTTATTAGAGGGCTTAGAGTAGGTGTAATTAGCTTAAAATTGTTGTAATATTTTTCTAATGTTTGTAAATATTTTTTTATTTTTTATACTTTAGTTAGTTTATTTAATTGTATTTATTTGTAGGTATTGTATTCAATTAATTTATTAATAGTGTAGTGTTAGGTTTAATTGTAGATAATTGTAGGTATTTTATTTAATTAATTTATTGATAGTGTAGTGTTAGGTTTAATTGTAACTTAGGTTAGGATTTATTTTACAGGTAATTTTGTAATTATTTTAACTAGGTAACTATTAAATAGTTATTAACTATTTAATAGCTATTGTACCTGGTTAAAATAAATATAAAGTTGCCTGTAAAATAAATATTAATCCTAAAATAGCTACAATATAATTATAATTTATATTGTAGCTATATTAGGATTTATTTTACAGGTAAGTATTTAGCTTTAAATAGGAATAATGTATTTAATAAGAGTTGATTTATTTAGTTAGGTTTAAATTATATTTAACTTAGGGGGGTGTTAGGGTTAGACTTAGCTTTAGGGATTAATACATTTATTAGAGTAGCGGTGAGGTCCGGTCAGCAGATTAGGGGTTAATAATTGTAGGTAGGTGGAGGCGACGTTGGGGGCGGCAGATTAGGGGTTAATAAATATACTATAGGGGTCGGCAGTGTTAGGGGCAGCAGATTAGGGGTACATAGGGATAACGTAGATGGCGGCGATGTGCGGTCGGCAAATTAGGGGTTAAAAAATTTTAATAGAGTGGCGGCGATGTGGGGGGGCCTCGGTTTAGGGGTACATAGGTAGTTTATGGGTGTTAGTGTACTTTAGAGCACAGTAGTGAAGAGCTTTATGAACCAGCGTTAGCCCAGAAAGCTCTTAACTCCTGGCTTTTTGCTGCGGCTGGAGTCTTGTCGTTAGATTTCTAACGCTCACTTCAGCCAAGACTCTAAATACCGGCGTTAGGAAGATCCCATTGAAAAGATAGGATACGCAATTGGCGTAGGGGGATCTGCGGTATGGAAAAGTCGCGGCTGCAAAGTGAGCATTAGACCCTTTCATGACTGACTCTAAATACTAGCGGTAGCCCAAAACCAGCGTTAGGAGCCCCTAACGCTGGTTTTGACGACTAACGCCAAATTCTAAATCTAGCCGTAAGATAGCTACAATATAACTAATAGTTACATTGTAGCTAGCTTAGGGTTTATTTTTATTTTACAGGCAACTTTGTATTTATTTTAACTAGGTACAATAGTTATTAAATAGTTATTAACTATTTAATAACTACCTAGTTAAAATAAATACAAAAGTACCTGTAAAATAAAACCTAACCTACGTTACAATTACACCTAACACATTACCTAAATTAAAATAAATTAATAACAATAAAACAAAATAAACTAAAGTACAAAACCCCCCCCCACTAAATTACAGAAAATAATAACATAATTACAAATTTTTAAAACTAATTACACCTAATCTAATCCCCCTAATAAAATAAAAAAGCCCCCCAAAATAATAAAAAGCCCTACCCTATACTAAATTACAAATAGCCCTTCAAAAGGGCTTTTTGCGGGGTATTGCCCCAAAGTAATCAGCTCTTTTACCTGTAAAAAAAGTACAATACCCCCCCATTAAAACCCACCACCCACACACCCAACCCTACTCTAAAACCCACCCAAATCCACTTAAAAAACCTAACACTAACCCCTTGAAGATCACCCTACCTTAAGAAGTCTTCACCCAACCGGGCCGAAGTCCTCAACGAAGCCGGGCGAAGTGGTCCTCCAGACGGGCAGAAGTCTTTATCCAAGCCAGGGAGAAGAGGTCCTCCAGATTGGGCAGAAGTCTTCATCTAGACGGCATCTTCTATCTTCATCCATCCGGAGCGGAGAGGGTCCATCTTCAAGACATCCGACGCGGAGCATCCTTTCAGGCCGACGACTACCCGACAAATTAATGTTCCTTTAAATGACGTCATCCAAGATGGCGTCCCTTGAATTCCGATTGGCTGATAGCATTCTATCAGCCAATCAGAATTAAGGTAGGAAAAATCCTATTGGCTGATGGGTTCAAATAAAGGATTTGGGTACAAGCAAGCTTAACACTACCTGGTTATTTCAGAACATAAATCCGGTGTGTGTATATATATATATATATATATATATATATATTTTCCAGTGTAATTTAGCACTCACGATAATCCGATATTGACTGGGGAGCTCAGCATACAAATCAATAGTATCCGGTAATCAGAAGGCACTCTCCTGATTTAAAGGGACAGTCTACACCAGAATTTTTATTGTTTTAAAAGATAGATAATCCCTTTATGATGTCGCAAACCTAAAAATTTCGGTTCGCGAACGGCGGACTCGAACTTCCGCAACTGTTCGCGAACCGGGCGAACCGCCATTGACTTCAATAGGCACGCAAACTTTAAAACCAACAGGGACTCTTTCTGGCCACAATAGTGATGGAAAAGTTGTTTCAAGGGGACTAACACCTGGACTGTGGCATGCCGGAGGGGGATCCATGGCAAAACTCCCACGGAAAATTACATAGTTGATGCAGAGTCTGTTTTTAAGCCATAAAGGGCATAAATCACCTAACATTCCTAAATTGTTTGGAATAGCGTGCTTTAAAACATCAGTTATGATGTTGTATCGATCAGGTAGTGTAAGGGTTACGCCTGCTTCACAGTGACAGACCAAACTCCCCGTGTAACGCACCGCAAACAACCGCAAACAGTCCATTTGCACAACCACGAGATAGATAGATTTGATAGATAGATACATAGATTACATAGATCAATAGATGCAATATACATTTGATAGATACGATTGATAGTTAGATAGATTTGATAGATAAATAGATAGATTTGATAGATATATAATTTTCCAGACAGACAATTACAAGACGTGCGGTCTGGGACCCATGGTAAGGTTCCCAGAGGCAGTTGCGGCGCCAGGGGACGTGTAAATGGAATGGATTTTTGGAACCGGGAGATGGAAAAAGATGCTTGGTCGGTCCTCCTACTTCAAATTTGGGGCACTGCGCGTGCAATCTACTGTGGCATCAGATATGAGTGGTGTGTTAAGTAGTACTCTTCTAATCAGTTTAATACCCGTTACACCCCTATCGGGGGAGGTGTATATGGCATGGATTTTAGGAACCGGGAGATGGAAAAAGATGCTTGGTCGGTCCTCCTACTTCAAATTTGGGGTACTGCGTGTGCAATCGTGGCTGGACTTTTAGCCGACGGACATTTGTCCAACGGACATTTGTCCGACGGACATTTGGCCGAAACACAAGTGGCTGTCACAAAACAGTCCGGCCACGAGATACATAGATTTGATAGATAAATACATAGATTACATAGATCAATAGATGCAATATACATTTGATAGATACGATTGATAGTTAGATAGATTTGATAGATAAATAGATAGATTTGATAAATATATAATTTCCCAGACAGAGAATTACAAGACGTGTGGTGTGCGACCCACGGTAAGGTTCCCAGAGGCAGTTGCGGCACCAGGGGACGTGTATATGGCATGGATTTTCGGAACTGGGAGATGGAAAAAGATGCTTGGTCAGTCCTCCTACTTCAAATTTGGGGCACTGCGCGTGCAATCGTGGCCGGACTTTTAGCCGACGGGCATTTGGCCGAAACACAAGTGGCTGTCACAAAACAGTCTGGCCACGAGATAGATTTGATAGATTAATACATAGATTACATAGATCAATAGATGCAATATACATTTGATAGATACGATTGATAGTTAGATAGATTTGATAGATAAATAGATAGATTTGATAAATATATAATTTCCCAGACAGAGAATTACAAGACGTGCGGTCTGGGACCCATGGTAAGGTTCCCAGAGGCAGTTGCGGCGCCAGGGGACGTGTATATGGCATGGATTTTTGGAACCGGGAGATGGAAAAAGATGCTTGGTCGGTCCTCCTACTTCAAATTTGGGGCACTGCGCGTGCAATCTACTGTGGCACCAGATATGAGTGGTGTGTTAAGTAGTACTATTCTAATCAGTTTAATACCTGTTACTCCCCCTATTGGGGGAGGTGTATATGGCATGGATTTTAGGAACCGGGAGATGGAAAAAGATGCTTGGTCGGTCCTCCTACTTCAAATTTGGGGCACTGCGCGTGCAATCTACTGTGGCACCAGATATGAGTGGTGTGTTAAGTAGTGTTATTCTGATCAGTTTATTACCTGTTACTCCCCCTATCGGGGGAGGTGTATGTGGCATGAATTTTAGGAACCGGGAGATGGAAAAAGATGCTTGGTCGGTCCTCCTACTTCAAATTTGGGGAACTGCGCGTGCAATCGTGGACGGACTTTTAGCCGACGGACATTTGTCCGACGGACATTTGGCCGAAACACAAGTGGCTGTCACAAAACAGTCCGGCCACGAGATAGATTTGATAGATAAATACATAGATTACATAGATCAATAGATGCAATATACATTTGATAGATACGATTGATAGTTAGATAGATTTGATAGATAAATAGATAGATCTGATAAATATATAATTTCCCAGACAGAGAATTACAAGACGTGCGGTCTGGGACCCATTGTAAGGTTCCCAGAGGCAGTTGCGGCGCCAGGGGATGTGTATATGGCATGGATTTTCGGAACCGGGAGATGGAAAAAGATGCTTGGTCGGTCCTCCTACTTCAAATTTGGGGCACTGCGTGTGCAATCGTGGCCGGACTATATGCTGTGAGCCTGACACACAGGCTGGCAGTGGCAGGCAGGCAACTGCTATTAGATTACACTAGCAGACTGATGTAAAAGTTTTTGTTTTTTTAAATTTACACAACTGTTACACCAGATATGACTGGTGGTGGCACTGAGCAAGTAGGCACAGTATATGCTATGAGCCTGACACACAGGCTGGCAGTGGCAGGCTGGCCTGCTGGCAACTGAAATTAGATTACACTAGCAGACTGATGTAAAAGGTTTTTTTAAAAATTGACACTAATGTTACACCAGATATGAGTGGTGGCACTGAGCAAGTAGGCACAGTATATGCTGTAAGCCTGACACACAGGCTGGCAGTGGCAGGCAGGCAACTGCTATTAGATTACACTAGCAGACTGATGTAAAAGGTTTTTTTTTTAAATTTACACTACTGTTACACCAGATATGACTGGTGGTGGCACTGAGCAAGTAGGCACAGTATATGCTGTGAGCCTGACACACAGGCTGGCAGTGGCAGGCTGGCCTGCTGGCAATTGAAATTAGATTACACTAGCAGACTGATGTAAAAGGTTTTTTTAAAAATTGACACTAATGTTACACCAGATATGAGTGGTGGCACTGAGCAAGTAGGCACAGTATATGCTGTAAGCCTGACACACAGGCTGGCAGTGGCAGGCAAGCAACTGCTATTAGATTACACTAGCAGACTGATGTAAAAGTTTTTTTTTTTTTTAATTTACACTAATGTTACACCAGATATGACTGGTGGTGGCACTGAGCAAGTAGGCACAGTATATGCTGTGAGCCTGACACACAGGCTGGCAGTGGCAGGCTGGCCTGGCAACTGAAATTAGAATACACTAGCAGACTGATGTAAAAGTTTTTTTGTTTTAAATTTACACTAATGTTACACCAGATATGAGTGGTGGCAGTGAGCAAGTAGGCACAGTATATGCTGTGAGCCTGACACACGCTGACAGGCAGGCAAATGCAATTAGATTACAAAGAATAATAATTTTAAAAAAATGATGTTCTAGCCCTAAAAAGGGCTTTTTGGAGTGCTATCCTTACAGCAGAGATCAGATGAGTCCTTCAGGACTGTAGTGGACACTGAATACACTAGCCTAGCTGTCAATTTCCCTATAAAATCAACAGTAGCTACACTATCCCTCCTCTCACTAAGAATGCAGGATCAGAATGAATCTAAAATGGCTGCTGTCCAGGAGCTGGGAGGGTCTGGGAGGGAGTGTCTGCTGCTGATTGGTTGAAATGTGTCTGCAGACTGTGAGATACAGGGTTAAAGTTTACTCAATGATGACGAATAGGGGGTGGATCGAACATCGCATATGTTCGCCCACCGCGGCGAACATGAACAAGCTATGTTCGCCGGGAACTATTCGCCGGCGAACTATTTGCGACATCACCCTTTTCCCAGTTTTGCATAACCAACACATTTATAATAATATACTTTTAACCTCTGTGATTATCTTGTATCTAAGCCTCTGCAGATAAAAGTGTAGTGACAGGGCAACAGACAGTGTAATAAAGTGTCAGAAATGAATGACTAATAACCTACAAGTAAAATCTCCCAAGCTCTCAATAAACCGTCCATTAAAGGCACATTCAAAATAGACATGGAAAGAGAGGGAATATGCATAGTTGGAAGCCCAAATCACCAATAGGGGATATAGATAAGACCAAAGGGCCTTAGATAGATTGAATGATAAGTGGACTCTCCCAGTACATCTCTGTGGAATCCAAAGACTTGACACTAGGCAGGGAACTTCAGTCAGGTATCGCTAGCTTATAGAAAACAGTGCCAGTCAAACATTGTGTTCAGTCCATGAGGCTGTAAGGTATTTAATCGAAAGATCCACTTGGCCTCGATTTGTAGAAGGAGTGTATCCCTGTCACCCCCTCGTCTCAGTGGGGGGACATGGTCTATTAGTGTGAATCTTAGATCCTGGAGTCCATGTCCTTTTTCCACAAAGTGTCTAGCTACTGGCTGGTCACTCAAACCCTTTTTAAGGGATGTCCTGATTGAAGACCTATGGTTGGCAAACCGAGTTCTGGCATCGTCTGTGGTTTTACCCACATAAAAACGCCCACAGCTACAATTTAATAAGTATACCACATGAGTGGTGGTGCAGGTCAAAACATGTCTGATCTTGTATCTCTGGTTATGGTGAGGGTGGCCAAAAGTGGCCCCTGGAATCATAGAATTGCAGGTCGTGCATCCTAAGCACCTGTAGCATCCTGGTTTCTTTTTACGTGACAGCCATGTCTCTGGGGTATAGCAGTGAATCAGGTCAGTTAACATCAGAAGATCTTTAAGGTTCTTGTCACGTTTATACCCCACTCTAGGATGCTGCCAATCATTGAACGGTAATGATCATCAAGACCTTCATGAGACTGGTCTCGCAAGATTTGAAACAATATGGGTCTAACAGATACCATAATAATTTATCTGCACAAGAAAAAGAAGCCATTTTTACACTCTCCAAGGACCTTGACATTGTAATCCGCACTGCGGATAAGGGAGGTGCAGTGGTGGTATTAAACTATAAGTATTATAGTGAGGAGATCAATCACCAACTTAGCAACACAGACACCTACCAAGTATTGAATATGGATCCTACCAAGCAATTTCAAACACTTATAGACCAGGCTGTGCAAGAGGGGTTCCATGAAGGATGGATTGATGAGGATATAGTTGGGTTTCTGAAGATTAAACATCCAGTTTGCCCAATTTTGTACACACTCCCCAAGATCCATAAAAACTTGGAGAGGCCTCCTGGTAGGCCTATCGTCTCTGCCCGCAATTCCATCACTTCTAGACTGGCCATTTTTGTGGACTGTTTTCTACAACCATTGGTGAAGAACATGAGGTCCTACCTAAGGGATTCCACACAACTTATTGAAGAGATAAGAACTATCACGTTCGAAGAGCCGTTTATTTTGGCAACGGCAGATGTTAACAGTCTTTACACTATCATCCCGCACGAGGCAGGGAAGCAACAAGTGTCTGACGCTTTGGATAGATATCCTTATGTGGGTCCTCCGAGAGACTTTCTTATCAAACTGCTTGATTTAAGCCTGCGGCTAAATTACTTCAAGTTTGAGGGTAAATATCACCAGCAAATATCCGGCACGGCCATGGGATCGAACGTGGCCCCCTCACTAGCTAACATCTACATGGAACATTATGAAACAGCAGTGATGGGAATCTACCATAAACCTGAAGTACTATTCTATAAAAGGTACATCGACGATTTGTTAATTGTCTGGAGTGGTACAATCTCGGAGCTGGAAACATGGTTTGCGCAGCTAAACTCTCTCTGCAACCCAGTAAAGTTCAAGTTGAAGCATGACATGTCAAGCATTGAGTTCCTAGACCTAAATATCTTCAAAATGGACAATGGCGAATTAGGGACCTCACTGTTTAGGAAACCGACTGACAAAAATTCAATTCTGCATGCTACCAGTAACCATCCAGTTGCACTTCTCATAGCAATCCCGAAAGCCCAACTTAGTCGGACTGTCAGGAACAATAGTGACATGACTGGAAGAGATCAACAACTTGAGGAAATGCAACAACGCTTTACACAAAGAGGATACAATCCCCGCCTGGTCTATCAGAGTAGAGCGCTAGCTTAAAATGAGGATAATACCCTGACTACTTCCAGGAACAAGGATGAGCAGAGAATGACTTTCACGACCATTTATAGTCCATTAACAAGATCTTTGGGGAAGTCACTAAGAGAACATTGGCACATTGTACAGGGCGATCCATCATTACCGTTCAATGATTGGCAGCATCCTAGAGTGGGGTATAAACGTGACAAGAACCTTAAAGATCTTCTGATGTTAACTGACCCGATTCACTGCTATACCCCAGAGACATGGCTGTCACGTAAAAAGAAACCAGGATGCTACAGGTGCTTAGGATGCACGACCTGCAATTCTATGATTCCAGGGGCCACTTTTGGCCACCCTCACCGTAACCAGAGATACAAGATCAGACATGTGTTGACCTGCACCACCACTCAGACGATGCCAGAACTCGGTTTGCCAACCATAGGTCTTCAATCAGGACATCCCTTAAAAAGGGTTCGAGTGACCAGACAGTAGCTAGACACTTTGTGGAAAAAGGACATGGACTCCAGGATCTAAGATTCACACTAATAGACCATGTCCCCCCACTGAGACGAGGGGGTGACAGGGATACACTCCTTCTACAAATCGAGGCCAAGTGGATCTTTCGATTAAATACCTTACAGCCTCATGGACTGAACACAATGTTTGACTGGCACTGTTTTCTATAAGCTAGCGATACCTGACTGAAGTTCCCTGCCTAGTGTCAAGTCTTTGGATTCCACAGAGATGTACTGGGAGAGTCCACTTATCATTCAATCTATCTAAGGCCCTTTGGTCTTATCTATATCCCCTATTGGTGATTTGGGCTTCCAACTATGCATATTCCCTCTCTTTCCATGTCTATTTTGAATGTGCCTTTAATGGACGGTTTATTGAGAGCTTGGGAGATTTTACTTGTAGGTTATTAGTCATTCATTTCTGACACTTTATTACACTGTCTGTTGCCCTGTCACTACACTTTTATCTGTCTAATTTCTCTAATGTTTGGGATATCTACGGTTGTATTATCTATAAGATTGGTAGCTACCATCATTGAGATTTCTAGTACATATTATGGTCACTGTGCAAACTACATTTTCGGTTCCTTTGAATGTGGGCTCTTTTGAATGTGGATGCTTCTTTCTGACAGCGTATATGAATGTCTGATTCATGGATATATGTTAATCTCTGACCGTGTTGATTGGTACCCACGAAGTGTGTAGTCTTATTTTACATCATTTTCTCTTTATTTAAGGTTAGTATACTATTGTAATCGATTATTATTTAGTGCTGTGTGTATCCCAGTGCTGCAGGTCTTACGTGTGACTTGATGCTATTGGTCACTACGGCAGCGGTAAACAATTCCGGTGATTGGCCGATTGCCCCCCACGTGAGAGCCCTGTACAGTTCCGGGTTCCCTTCCCGGCGTTGTGTACCGATGTGGCAGTGAGTAGCCACAGAGTTTCTGATATGCATCTCCACTTGGTGAGTTACTAACCGGTGTTCCGATTCTGCCTCTTTAAGTTTCACAATATCCCTGGATATAATACTGAGCAGTAAAGGGCGGTCACTATGGCAATGGTAAACAATTCCGGTGATTGGCCGATTGCCCCCCACGTGAGAGCCCTGTACAGTTCCGGGTTCTCTACCCGGCGTTGTGTACCGATGCGGCAGTGAGTAGCCACAGAGCTTCTGATATGCGTCTCCACTGGGTGAGTTACTAACCGCTGTCTCTTTAAGTTTCATAAGATCCTTAGATATAATACTGAGTAGTAAATGGCGGTACGAATGATTAATTGGAAACTGTCACTCAACGTAATCTGTGATCTGTCTGTATTTCATGTTTGCCTCCATTGCTTCACAGTTCCCCTATTGCACACTTGGGCTGTCACTATTACTTTAGAGCCAGGATGGCTCATTTATATTTTTTAATATATGATAGCACTTGTTTGTTTACAATGTGACTCATGGGTCACCATAGCTACCAGTTTGGCGTTTTTTTTATCTAATTGAGGGGAGGGGTTTTGTTTTACACACTGTATAAAGTCACTATTGTTTGTTTTACACATTGTCTGAAGAAGGGGATTTTTTGTCCTCGAAACGTCACAGTTTTTCAGTAAATTATTTCACAAAAAAGACCAGTGAGTGCAAGCTTGTTGTTTTTCTATATTGATTCCTACTAGCACCCTGGCAGTTGTTACCAAGTGAGAGTGCACATCTTTGCTACTGATATTTAATTTTCGTTGTTGCACCCACAAAGGAAGAGACCTCTCCTGAATTAGACTCCTTTTTATTACACTCACGCTTATCACCAGCACCACGATTGGACTGTGGTAGTGTACAATGGATACGGATGTGAAAAACATACAGACCCTCACCTTCACGGAGGATGATGCAGCCAGAATTTTATTTAACCCTGAAGATGAGACCACTGGTGGTAACACAGCACAGGCCATCTATTTGGCAGTATTGAAATTAAAAAAGAAAGAAGCTGACCTACGACTACATGGGGTTTACTTGTCCGAATATTATAGAAGGCTCATGATCCCAAGGGGCTTTAGAATTCGTAACCAACCTACAATTGGACGCAACAACCCAGAGTTTTGCAAGCGCTGGTGCGCTATACTTAATAAATGCTCCCTAGACCTTATTCTTTTGGTTACAGAGGAAGTCAGGAACCAACTCGGTAGGATCAAAGTGGAGATTCAAGAATGGGAAAGGGACAAGGTGCCAATCATGACTGATGATCCCTCCGAACAGTGGCTTGATAAGCTAGCCTCTCAAATCAAGGAATATAAAGACACCCTGGTGCAATTCAAAATTAGGAAATTGCAAACGGTAACTGAAGATCATAAAGAAAAAACGGTCTATAGGTGGCTGAATGGCAGTGACAACAGAATACCCTTCCCACAGCGACGCAGGAGACAGAGATTTTACACAAAGCAGTCTCTACAAACAGTAGACAGTAGTTCTGGATCCGACTCAGAAGCTACACAGGGCCTGAGAGGAGCAACCGACGGCCAATCTTCTAGCTGGAAACATGGTTTGCGCAGCTAAACTCTCTCTGCAACCCAGTAAAGTTCAAGTTGAAGCATGACATGTCAAGTTGAAGCATGACATGTCAAACATTGAGTTCCTAGACCTAAATATCTTCAAAATGGACAATGGCCAATTAGGGACCTCACTGTTTAGGAAACCGACTGACAAAAATTCAATTCTGCATGCTACCAGTAACCATCCAGTTGCACTTCTCAAAGCAATCCCGAAAGCCCAACTTTGTCGGACTGTCAGGAACAATAGTGACATGACTGGAAGAGATCAACAACTTGAGGAAATGCAACAACGCTTTACACAAAGAGGATACAATCCCCGCCTGGTCTATCAGAGTAGAGCGCTAGCTTAAAATGAGGATAATACCCTGACTACTTCCAGGAACAAGGATGAGCAGAGAATGACTTTCACGACCATTTATAGTCCATTAACAAGATCTTTGGGGAAGTCACTAAGAGAACATTGGCACATTGTACAGGGCGATCCATCATTACCGTTCAATGATTAGCAGCATCCTAGAGTGGGGTATAAACGTGACAAGAACCTTAAAGATCTTCTGATGTTAACTGACCCGATTCACTGCTATACCCCAGAGACATGGCTGTCACGTAAAAAGAAACCAGGATGCTACAGGTGCTTAGGATGCACGACCTGCAATTCTATGATTCCAGGGGCCACTTTTGGCCACCCTCACCGTAACCAGAGATACAAGATCAGACATGTGTTGACCTGCACCACCACTCATGTGGTATACTTATTAAATTGTAGCTGTGGGCGTTTTTATGTGGGTAAAACCACAGACGATGCCAGAACTCGGTTTGCCAACCATAGGTCTTCAATCAGGACATCCCTTAAAAAGGGTTTGAGTGACCAGACAGTAGCTAGACACTTTGTGGGAAAAGGACATGGACTCCAGGATCTAAGATTCACACTAATAGACCATGTCCCCCCACTGAGACGAGGGGGTGACAGGGATACACTCCTTCTACAAATCGAGGCCAAGTGGATCTTTCGATTAAATACCTTACAGCCTCATGGACTGAACACAATGTTTGACTGGCACTGTTTTCTATAAGCTAGCGATACCTGACTGAAGTTCCCTGCCTAGTGTCAAGTCTTTGGATTCCACAGAGATGTACTGGGAGAGTCCACTTATCATTCAATCTATCTAAGGCCCTTTGGTCTTATCTATATCCCCTATTGGTGATTTGGGCTTCCAACTATGCATATTCCCTCTCTTTCCATGTCTATTTTGAATGTGCCTTTAATGGACGGTTTATTGAGAGCTTGGGAGATTTTACTTGTAGGTTATTAGTCATTCATTTCTGACACTTTATTACACTGTCTGTTGCCCTGTCACTACACTTTTATCTGTCTAATTTCTCTAATGTTTGGGATATCTACGGTTGTATTATCTATAAGATTGGTAGCTACCTTCATTGAGATTTCTAGTACATATTATGGTCACTGTGCAAACTACATTTTCGGTTCCTTTGAATGTGGGCTCTTTTGAATGTGGATGCTTCTTTCTGACAGCGTATATGAATGTCTGATTCATGGATATATGTTAATCTCTGACCGTGTTGATTGGTACCCACGAAGTGTGTAGTCTTATTTTACATCATTTTCTCTTTATTTAAAGTTAGTATACTATTGTAATCGATTATTATTTAGTGCTGTGTGTATCTGTAAGGAATCCACTTCGCATTTTCCACTTGTTCCATGTTTTCACAAGTCAGCTGACTTAGGCTATTTAGGTGTTCACCTGTGTGCAAACAGATGCTTAGTTATTTTCCTTGTAGCAGTTTACAGCTCTCCTGCTCAATGCAGCTACTCACCTAAATACCAAGCTCTTTCTTTTGGATTACAATTTGTTCATTCAAAATAGAACCAGTTTTTCCTACTGCAAGTTTCTACAATGTTACCTCTCTAAGAAACCAGCTACAAATTATCTGCTGCTTGTTGCTTTATATCAATCTGTGCTACACACATCCAAGCCTCTCTCACTAAATGGCAGTCTCACTGTAACTGAACAAACAGGATTGGCGTAACATTCTAACTTGGTACATTGCTGAACTGATTTCAACGATCTATAGTAAGTTGGGACTGTTTTCCTCTCACTCCTTACCTGCATGCACAAGATTTGTTTGTTTCTCAGCGTCTGATACTTTTGTCAGATCTCTCCGCTTGTGCCGCTGTCACTCAGCACATTGACTCCTCCCACACATATTAAATATACTAAAGTTTCTTATGCATCCAGTACTTATCTCTCACATTTGGGACTTCCTTTACTTTATGTACTGAACAATATAGTACACCTGAAGCCTTTTGTTCTGCTTCCTGTTATTTACCAAATTTGATAACAGAGACAGCTATTGAATTTATACATTACTTTATTTACAAATATTAATTTCCTTTCACTTTCAGGCATACAGTCTATGCTATTTAATAGCCTGTTTAAGCAAAGTGATACAAATACATTTTTTCTCAAGTCTGCAGTTGTGATCTTTTGCTCCTTCTTCATCAGGCATTACAGTATCCCAGTGCTGCAGGTCTTACGTGTGACTTGATGCTATTGGTCACTACGGCAGCGGTAAACAATTCCGGTGATTGGCCGATTGCCCCCCACGTGAGAGCCCTGTACAGTTCCGGGTTCCCTTCCCGGCGTTGTGTACCGATGCGGCAGTGAGTAGCCACAGAGTTTCTGATATGCTTCTCCACTTGGTGAGTTACTAACCGGTGTTCCGATTCTGCCTCTTTAAGTTTCACAATATCCCTGGATATAATACTGAGCAGTAAAGGGCGGTCACTATGGCAACGGTAAACAATTCCGGTGATTGGCCGATTGCCCCCCACGTGAGAGCCCTGTACAGTTCTGGGTTCTCTACCCGGCGTTGTGTACCGATGCGGCAGTGAGTAGCCACAGAGTTTCTGATATGCGTCTCCACTGGGTGAGTTACTAACCGCTGTCTCTTTAAGTTTCATAAGATCCTTAGATATAATACTGAGTAGTAAATGGCGGTACGAATGATTAATTGGAAACTGTCACTCTACGTAATCTGTGATCTGTCTGTATTTCATGTTTGCCTCCATTGCTTCACAGTTCCCCTATTGCACACTTGGGCTGTCACTATTACGTTAGAGCCAGGATGGCTCATTTATATTTTTTAATATATGATAGCACTTGTTTGTTTACAATGTGACTCATGGGTCACCATAGCTACCAGTTTGGCGTTTTTTTTTATCTAATTGAGGGGAGGGGTTTTGTTTTACACACTGTATAAAGTCACTATTGTTTGTTTTACACATTGTCTGAAGAAGGGGATTTTTTGTCCTCGAAACGTCACAGTTTTTCAGTAAATTATTTCACAAAAAAGACCAGTGAGTGCAAGCTTGTTGTTTTTCTATATTGATTCCTACTAGCACCCTGGCAGTTGTTACCAAGTGAGAGTGCACATCTTTGCTACTGATATATATATATATATATATATATATATATACACATATATATTAGCAGATGCAACTGATAAACTTCTACTAACAAATATTAACAATAAATCTTAAACTCAGAGGGCAAGTGATATAATGAAAACGTAGAAATGATCAGAACTTATTAAGGTATCTACAGTATATATATAAAAGAAGAAGTCCTAACTGACTGACTGATCAACACCCAGCTCAAGATGTGTAACCTAGGAAGGTACATTGCTTTTATGACATAGTCACCCAGGAAGGATTTAAAGGGACAGTCTACACCAGAATTTTAATTGTTTTAAAAGATAGATAATCCCTTTATTACCCATTCCCCAGTTTTGCATAACCAACACAGTTATAATAATATACTTTTAACCTCTGTGATTATCTTGTTTCTAAGCCTCTGCAAACTGCCCCTTTATTTCAGTACTTTTGACAGACTTGCAGTCTAGCCAATCAGTGCCTGCTCCCAGATAACTTCACGTGCACGAGCACAGTGTTATCTATATGAAATATGTGAACTAACACCCTCTAGTGGTGAAAAACTGTTAAAATGCATTCTGAAAAGAGGTGGCCTTCAAGGTCTAAGAAATTAGCATATGAACCTCCTAGGTTAAGCTTTCAACTAAGAATACCAAGAGAACAAAGCAAAATTGGTGATAAAAGTAAATTGGAAAATTGTTTAAAATTACATGCTCTATCTGAATCATGAAAGTTTATTTTGGCCTAGAGAGAGGCTTCATCCATACAAGGAAAAGTGTAGATATCTGCATCTTTGCAAATCCTTAGTTGTCTTAGGTATATGTCTGCAGACTTAGTAGATTGGCCACTAAGGGGCCTAGTTATCAAGCCGTCTACTTTACCTGCCTTCGCCGGTTCAATACGCCCGCCTAAGCTCGCCTACCATCGCCGCAGCGGACCTGCAAAATTTCGCCTAAGTTATCAATAAAGCTGTCAAAAAGCCGCACACCAAGTACGGGGCGATGAGCAGCGGACTGTGAGAGTTATCACTCATCCGATCTCCCTGCTCTTTGGCTTTTTGACAGCTTTATTGCTAGCCTGTCACTAAGCACCCACACTAACTACACTGTTCTACCCCCTATACCGGCACCCCCGGAGCCCCCCGCAACTAAATAAAGTTATTAACCCCTAAACCGCTGCTCCTAGACCCCGCCGCAACTCTTATAAATGTATTAACCCCTAAATCGCCGCTCCCGGACACCGCCGCCACCTACATTATACCTAGTAACCCCTATCCTGCCCCCCCTATACCGCCGCCACCTATAATAAAGTTATTAACCCCTATCCTGCGGATCCCGGACCTCGCCGCAACTAAATAAATAGTTTAACCCCTAAACCGCCGCTCCTGCAACCTATATTAAACTTATTAACCCCTATCCTGCCCCCCCTACACGGCCGCCACTGTAATAAAATTATTAACCCCTAAACCTAACACCCCCCTAACTTAAATATTAATTAAATAAATCTAAATAATATTTCTCTTATTAACTAAATTAATCCTATTTAAAACTAAATACTTACCTTTAAAATAAACCCTAATATAGCTAAAATATAAATAATAATTATACTGTAGCTATCTTAGGATTTATTTTTATTTTACAGGCAACTTTCAATTTATTTTAACTAGGTAGAATAGCTATTAAATAGTTATTAACTATTTAATAGCTACCTAACTAAAATAAAGAGAAATTAACCTTTAAAATAAAAACTAACCTAAGTTACAATTACACCTAACACTACACTATCATTAAATAAATTATTCCTATTTAAAACTAAATACTAATGTAAAATAAACCCTAAGATAGCTACAATGTAATTAATAATTACATTGTAGCTATTTTAGGGTTTATATTATTTTACAGGTAACTTTGTATTTATTTTAACTAGGTACAATAGCTATTAAATAGTTATTAATAACTACCTAGCTAAAAGAAATACAAAATTACCAGTAAAATAAATCCTAACCTAAGTTACAATTAAACCTAACACTACACTATCATTAAATAAATAAAATAAATTAAATACAAATACCTACAAATAAATACACTAAGTTACAAAAAATAAAAAAAAATATACAAACATTATAAAAATATTACAACAATTTTAAGCTAATTACACCTACTCTAAGCCCCCTAATAAAATAACAAAGCCCCTCAAAATAAAAAAATTCCCTACCCTATTCTACATTTAAAAGATACCAGCTTTTACCTTACCAGCCCTTAAAAGGGCCTTTTGCGGGGCATGCCCCAAAGAAAACAGCTCTTTTGCCTGTAAAATAAAAATACAACCCCCCAACATTAAAACCCACAACCCACACACCCCTACTCTAACCCACCCAAACCCCCCTTAAAAAACCTAACACTACCCCCCTGAAGATCTTCCTACCTTGAGTCGTCTTCACTCAGCCAAGCCAAATTCTTCATCCAATCCGGGCGATGTCTTCATCCAAGCGGGGGCTGAAGAGGTCCATCATCCGGCTGAAGTCTTCATCCAAGCGGGGGCTGAAGAGGTCCATCATCCGACTGAAGTCTTCATTCAAGCGGGGGCTGAAGAGGTCCATCATCCCGGATGAAGTCTTCATCCAAGCGGGGGCTGAAGAGGTCTTCCATCCGGCTGAAGTCTTCTATCAAGCGGCATCTTCAATCTTCTTTCTTCCGGCTCCATCTTCATCCCCCGACGCGGAACATCCTTCCTCCACAACGAACTCCAGACGAATGAAGGTTCCTTTAAATGACGTCATCCAAGATGACGTCCCTCGAATTCCGATTGGCTGATAGGATTCTATCAGCCAATCGGAATTAAGGTAGGAATAATCTGATTGGCTGATGGAATCAGCCAATCAGATTCAAGTTCAATCCGATTGGCTGATCCAATCAGCCAATCAGATTGAGCTTGCATTCTATTGGCTGATCGGAACAGCCAATAGAATGCAAGCTCAATCTGATTGAGAGTCTGCCGTAAGGATCTTGTATATGGATGATATAGTGTGTCGAGGATATTGAGTTAGTGTACACAATGTTTCAAAGGCTGTCAACTGGTGCGTCATCTTATATTTTTGTTTGTGTGTGTTAAGGCAATGGGCTAATTTTGTATAGGTGAACCATGACATGGGATTGTCACCTATCTTGTCTGCTAAATCTTGTTTCGGTAGGAGTTTCCCACCTGGGGCAATGCTCTTTAGTATGTAATCTTTTAGTTGTGGTGTGCTTGGTGATTCTGTTTTTATTGGGGCATAAATGTCAGATCTGGTTTGTTGACGAGTGGGGTTAAGGTGGCTGGTCTTGTCATGATGTGCGTGCTTGTATTCAGTATTGCTTCCCACTGAAGGAAAAGCTCATTTAACAGTGGGAAGTCCCGTACTATACTCGGCCTTTGCGTTGAGTGAAGCCAAGCCAGCCATCCAACATTATCTGTCTGTAGTATCTCCCTGTCTAGCTGGATCCATTACTTGTTATTTGAATTATGGCTCCAGTCTATTATTCTCTGTAGCATTGTTGCTATTCTATATCGTTGTATCTCTGGGAGTCCCAGCCCCCCTTTCTCTCTGGGCAGATAGATGGTTCTTTTAGGAATTCTTGGTTTAATTCCAATCCAGATGAATTTCTCAATGTTACCCTGTAACTGGTTTAGATAGTCTTTTGGAAGGGCAATGGGTAATGTCTGCAGGATGTATAACACTCAGGGGAGAACATTCATCTTTATGACGTGTACCCTCCCTAACCAAGACAATGGTTTGTTTTTCCATCTAGAGAGGTCGCTTACAATGGTCTTTAGTAATAGGTGATAGCTTGCCGAGACCAAGTTTTGAGGGTCTCTGGTCAAGAGTATTCCCAAGTACTTCACATGTGCTTGTTGAATATGTAGGGGGCAAGTGCTTCTTATTTTATCTATAACTTGGTCTGGGGCATTTATATTTAATAGCTCTGACTTGGACAGATTAAGGTGGAAGTTTGAAACTGTGCCGTACTCTGTAAATGTTTTTAAGAGGGTCGGAAGGGTTGTGTTACGGTACCACCAGTGTACCAAGGGTTAATACCAGGGAACAACGTCCTGCATAGGGAATCAGCAATTCACAAACCAGCCAGTTTTCAGGTTTAAACAGAATATATGCTTTATTTGAAGGCAGCACACAGATTTATACACCCTGGCTTCAGGTTACAAAGGGCATTGGTTTAACAGTAAAGCAAACATATGAACAATGCATCAAACAATTGTCTATTCACAGGTAAAACAGATTAACATATTAAGTTAATTAACTAGGGAAGAACGTTTACTCAGACAATCTGATGTTGGGCAGTCTAGTTAGCATAATCACACAAGGACACAATCAGTTTACCCAGACAGACTCCTGAGACACAATCAGATCTTAAACATACATAGAATACATCTTATTACAGAATATAGGAACAGTTCTTATTAGCTATAAAGTCTTTTATGCCCACTTTGCTTATAGAGTCACAATTGCTCCCACAAGGGGCACTCACACCCTGTACCCATCCTGTATTTATGGATACAGGGTGACATAGACATAAGACAGAGGTATGAAAGTACATGGGGTGTCCAGCATATAAAATTCCATATTTCCATGCAGTCTCTGGGTATCCTTAAGCCCATGTACCTCCAGCCCAAAGAATGTTCCATAACAGGCCCTCCAATGTACAGTGGCGAGATTGGTTTTGTCACATCTCTCCCCTTTTCCAAACAGACTAACAGGGTATCTGACCTCCTGCCGGTCAGTGCCCTGGTTAGTCCAGCAACCCACCCATAAAACACAATTAGTAGTACAGCCCACCCACAATAAATGGTTACTACACCTGAGTACGGGGAAAACTTGTCCATGTCCAGGTGCCTCACCACAGCTGTGTGGGGGACTGGTACGCTGAATTGGTGGGTTGCGAGGTGGGCAGAGACCAGCTGTACTCTGCCCGGGTGCCAGCACTACCATGGAAGTAGCCTGGTGGGAGCCTGGTTGCTGGAGGGGAAGACCGACTGTCTCCCCTTCGGATACATAGCTGTGCTGCTGGAGGGGGAGACCAATCGTCTCCCCTTTGGCTAAACAGCCGTGTTGCTGGGGGACAGGACCATCAAACTCCTCTCCCTCTGGTTTGTCATGCTCGGCTGTCCAGGGTATATACTGTGGCATATACCACCAGAGCGCCTGGTAGGCATGTCAGTTTGCTGGGACAATCCATCTGTATTCCCGTTATGAGAGAGAATTCCTGTCCATACAAACAAGGGTTCAAATTCCTCAGTGCCCAGACCAGGGCCAAACAGTCCTTTAAAACCCCATCAGCTTCTTTACGAGTTTTCTGTACCTGCTCTTTATAGGTATCCACAATCCCTTCATACTGACATAGGGTGCCCTTGAGTTGCTGCACCTCACTATGAGCCAGCGTCAGCTTCTCCTCCAGTGTCACTAAGTTTGTCTTTAATGTTTCATGTTCCACTCTCGAGCTGGTGTTTTCTGCAGTCTGTCGGTGCAGCTTGTCTAGCAGAGATTCCTGTTCTAAACGTGCTTTTTCCTCTGCGCTCCTCTTCTCCTTCATCAGCGCATTGTAACGGGACCTCCACATATCAATAGCGGATAGAGATTTACTGAGCTCAGCGTCCTGGGGCTTAGCAGCAGGTGGGTCAGTCTCTGCTGCACGGATCTGGGCACGGGTAGTCACAGAGTTAACATCAGCGGGACCCATAGGAGCGTAGGCAGAAACAAGGGGGGCCAAGTCATTTCCAAGAAGAACATCAGCAGGTAAGTCCTTCTTGACCCCCACATTCACAGGTCTAGCGCCCACTCCCCAATCCAAATGTACCCTGGCAACAGGTAGGCTGAACACATCGCCCCCTGCTACCCTCACAGCCACAGTGTCTCCAGTGTACTGTTTCTCAGACACCAAGTTCTTTTGAAGCAAGGTCATGGTAGCACCAGTATCCCGTAGACCACTGACCTTCTTCCCATTCACTTTAACCAGTTGCCGGTTATTCCGGTGGGCAGCTTGCACAAGGTCTGCCTCATGTAGGATGCTCCAGCATTCTTGCGCCTCTACGTAGCGGGCCGCAGGCTGAGGATTACGTGGGATTCCGCCGGCGGGTCTTCTCCAGGACTGCGCTTGGTTCGCTGCGTTTAGGGGACACTCTGGTCTTTTGTGCCCTAGTTGCTTACATCTAAAGCACCGAATAGGTTGTGAGTAGCCCCGCGAATGGAACAGGGCTCTCTGAGGGTAGTTCGTGGCCGGAGGCCGTGTGGTATAGCGGTGCGCCGGGGTTTGGTAACTGGCAGCTGCTGGGGTGACTGGGGGTCTGTACTCCACTCTAGCAGGGGGCTTAGTGGTAGCAATGTCCAGTTTGCGGGCATCCGTATACTCATCTGCCAAGCGAGCCGCTTCCTGCAGGGTGGAGGGTTTACGGTCCCGAACCCACTCTCGAACTCCTGCGGGTAATTTGTCGAAGCAATGTTCCAACAGGAATAGCTGCAGCACCTCTTCCCCAGATATGGCTTGGCACCCTGCTATCCAGTGAGCTGCTGTGCGGTGCACCTTACATGCCCACTCAAGGTAGGAATCTCCAGCTAATTTAACAGTGTCTCTGAACCGTCTCCGGTATGCCTCCGGTGTAACCGCATACCTGGAGAGCAGAGCCTCTTTTACAGTATTATAATCCCTGACTTCCTCATCTGGAATGGCCCGAAAAGCCTCTCTGGCCCGGCCGGATAATTTTCCAGATAATATCGTGACCCAGTCCTCTGCGGGTACCTTGTGTAGTGCACATTGCCTCTCAAAATCCGCAAGGTACCCATCAATCTCTCCTTCTGTTTCCAGGAAGTTTTTAAAAGCTGCAAAATTTACTTTTCTCTTTTCCATCTTAGTCAGTATTGTAATAATCCCCCTCTTCCTGAGGTTACTGGCTTGTGTAGTTGCTCTTCTGGGCGATAAGGTTCATCCCGCCGCTGCCACCAATGTTACGGTACCACCAGTGTACCAAGGGTTAATACCAGGGAACAACGTCCTGCATAGGGAATCAGCAATTCACAAACCAGCCAGTTTTCAGGTTTAAACAGAATATATGCTTTATTTGAAGGCAGCACACAGATTTATACACCCTGGCTTCAGGTTACAAAGGGCATTGGTTTAACAGTAAAGCAAACATATGAACAATGCATCAAACAATTGTCTATTCACAGGTAAAACAGATTAACATATTAAGTTAATTAACTAGGGAAGAACGTTTACTCAGACAATCTGATGTTGGGCAGTCTAGTTAGCATAATCACACAAGGACACAATCAGTTTACCCAGACAGACTCCTGAGACACAATCAGATCTTAAACATACATAGAATACATCTTATTACAGAATATAGGAACAGTTCTTATTAGCTATAAAGTCTTTTATGCCCACTTTGCTTATAGAGTCACAATTGCTCCCACAAGGGGCACTCACACCCTGTACCCATCCTGTATTTATGGATACAGGGTGACATAGACATAAGACAGAGGTATGAAAGTACATGGGGTGTCCAGCATATAAAATTCCATATTTCCATGCAGTCTCTGGGTATCCTTAAGCCCATGTACCTCCAGCCCAAAGAATGTTCCATAACAGGCCCTCCAATGTACAGTGGCGAGATTGGTTTTGTCACAGGTTGTTTCTAAGTCTGTCAAAGTAAGCAGTATGTCGTCCGCGTACATTGCTAGTTTATATTCATTTGTTTGTGTACGTATGCCTTTAATATTGGAATCTGACCTAATTTTACACGCCAACACCTCAATTGATAGGGCAAACAGTATAGGCGACAGGGGGCATCCCTACCTTGTGCCGTTACTTATTTTGAATGGGTCAGAGAGAACTGAGTTGGCTCTGACCTTGGCAGTTGGACAGGTGTAGAGTGAGAAAATGTTCTCTATGAAATTATTGCCTATGTTCATGCCTTGCAGTGTGGCCCTGAGAAAATCCCAGGCCACCCTGTCGAAGGCCTTTTCGGCATCTGTTGAAATAAGAGCCAAGTCTTGGTTCGTATTACGTGCCAGGGCCATCAGCTGCATAACTTTTAGGGTGTTATCCCTAGCTTACCTACCTGGGATAAAGCCAACTTGGTCAGGTGCTATTAATTGGGGGAGCAGGGGATTCAGTCTATCTGCCATGATTCTGGCGAATATTTTAATATCCGTGTTCAAGAGAGATATGGGCCTGACATTTTTGGGAATATTGGGGGGCCTACCGGGCTTCGGGAGGACAGTGATGTGAGCTTCAAACATTGATCTAGGAAAACTGCCTGATGCCCCGAGGGATTCAAATAAGCATGCTAGTTTTGGGGCAAGGATGTGAGCAAATTTTTTGTAATATTTGGTGCTAAAGCCATGCGGGCCTGGGTTCTTTCCTGTAGGTAATGATTTAATTGCTGCCATGATTTCTGTCACACTAATTGGTAAGTCAAGTTTTTGTAACTGGTCATCATCTAGTTTGGGTAGGTTTATCTGTTCTAAGTATTCCATTATAGCCCTACTTCTACCTTCCTCTTTGTCTGTGTCATCACCGTCTACTGTAATATTTTAGAGTGAGGAATAATATGAGCGGAATTCTTCCGCCAGGGAGATACTAACATGTTTAGACTGACCCATTGTAGTTTTAAGGTGGTGTATATGTGTTTTAAGTTGTTTACGTTTAAGGGATCTGGCTAATAATTTTCCTGCTTTATTTCCTTGGTCATAGTATTTCTGTTGTAGAATCAATGCTCTTTTCTGTTGTTCCTGTTGGAGGAATGCGCTTAGTTCCTTCCTAGTTTGTGTAAGACGTGTGTTTAGGTCAGCATTTTTTGGTTCTTTTTTATGGGTGCGTTCCAAGTGTTACAGTTTTTTTAATAGGGATTCATGTTTAAGTCTATTCTGTTTTACTAGGTTCGCTTTATGTTTTAGTATTTCACCCCGTAGGACACATTTATGTGCCTCCCAGGTGTTTGTCCATGTTGTGTCTGATGGGGTGTTCAGCTGAAAATATTTGATCAAGGTTTTCTCCAGACTCGGTTTGATTAGCGGATGGTCCAGCAGGACATCATCTAGTCTCCATATATAAGGAACTATGGGGCTGTCAGGCCACGCAATTTGGCAGAAGATCGGAGCATGATCCGACCATGTCATGGTTTGAATTGATATGCGTTTTATAAGGGCAAGGCCTATTGAGTCTGATAGTATATAGTCAATCCGGGAGTAAACCTTATGTGGGTGGGAGTAAAAAGTATAGTCATGGATGGTGGGGTGGAGAGTGCACCAGGTATCATGGAGAGCTAAGGAATGGATTTGTGCATTTATATTTTTTATATCTCTTTTGGGAATGTTTGTGGTACATTCCGATGTATCCAATTCTGGATTGAGTGGGACGTTAAAGTCTCCTCCGACTATCAATGTACCTTTGGAATTTACCAGATAGTTTGCGCATGAATGTGAGATGTTGCTTATTTGGGAAATATACATTCACGAGTGTGATGGGCCGGCCATAGAGTAATCCCATTAGGATCAGTATTCTCCCGTCTGTGTCCTTTTCTATGTGTATGGTTTCTAGGGGTATGTCATTTCTGATTAATATGCCCACTGCTCCCTTTTTTGAGGACCCGGATGAAAAGTAAGTTTTGGGATATTTGTGATGGTGCCATTTGGGTAGACATGTGCATGGCGAAAAAATTCGGTTCGGTTCGGTTCAGATCGATTCGGAATTTTTCGAAGTTCGGTTCGGATCGATTCGAATTCGGAAAATTATGAATCGATTCGTTTCGGATTCGTTTCGGATTCATTCGGATTCAAAGAAATTCGGCTGGATTCGGTTCGATTCGGTTCAATTCGGTTCGTAAATTCGGTATTTCGGTAAGTGTTAGGTGGGATTAGACTAGTATTATACTGTATATTAGGTGTTAACCTAACATACTGTACAATACTAGTGTAATCCCAATGGCCATCCGAATTTACGAATCGATTCGGTTCGATTCGGTTAGATTCGGAAAATTCGGCAGAATAACTAATAATAAATAATCAGATAACTAGAGATGTAGGTGAGGGGAATGGGAGGGAGACAGAGTAACACAACAAATAAAACAGTAGATAACAATGTGAACTTTTATGACACAAAGAAGTAAAATAGAAGTTTTCGTATTGCGTTCAATAACAAAATGGTATATACAGTAGCATATGAAAACTGTATCAAACCAAATCAAGTACTAAACTAAGTACTAATCTAAGTACCTTAACTGAGGGCAGTAGCCTTTACCCCCAGGATGGCATCCTATTAAATGTTACAGAAATGCCCATAGCCATATAACAGCTAACGAAGTTGGTGTGCAAACATGTTTGTACGTAGCTAACTGGCCGAGGAGCTATACCTGTGGCTGTTCTTATTTTACACCCTGTGCAACGTTTTTTGTATTGTACTGTGTTTACGTTTCCATGCAATGCATGAGTTGGTATTGCCTTGGCATGGTGCAAATAGAATATATAGTATTGTGAGTGGATCTCTATCTCAATTGCTGTAGTCAATTGATATTTATTAGCTAGCCAATAGTGAGAGTATCAACAAAGGTTGTCTAGGATGGAGGTGAAAGTCATTCAATTTTAGTCAACCAGTGCTGTATGTGGTATGGAAACAGGTGTGGGTGTTATACTCATCTGTTCTGGGTATGGCAAACCAGTCTCTGTGTATTGACCTCCTTGCTGCATCTGTATAGTGTTTGCTGCAGCTATGTCCATTTTAGAATATGTCCAATGCACAAGGATCCTGCAATTAAGATGGGGTTAAGTCCTGTTCTTCTGTGTGCCGTTCCATTGGCATTTTGGTTCTCGACTGATTGGAAGACTCTGTGGGTGGTGTGATTTGTATCTGCAGCACTTTACAAAAGGATGATAGGTCGTCCATGCTGCGAAATGTAGCTGTTTTGTCTCCTCTTGTCGCTGTTAGGCTTACCGGAAAGCCCCATCTATAGGGTATCCTTTGCGACCTTAAGACTGTGGTTACAAACTGTAGTTCTCTGCGTTTTTGCAATGTGGTAGGGCTTAAATCTGCAAATATTTGAATTGGGAAGCCTGCATGGGTGATTTGGTGTTTCTGTCTTGCATGTTTTAAGATTTCCTCCTTGTCCAGGTAATTGAGAAATTTTATAATAATGTCGTGTGGCTGAGCTTTTGCAGGTTGTTTAGCTCTTGGCGCTCTATGAGCGCGCTCCATAACCACGTCTGGTGAACTGTTGGTTCCTTTTATGGTTCTGAAGAGGTCTTGTAAATAACCTTGGATTGCAGTAGGTTGCACAGTTTCAGGAACACCTCTGACACGTAGGTTGTTTCTACGTCCTCTATTGTCAAGGTCTTCCACCTTTTCCATCAGATTATGAATAATTTCTTCTTGGTTGTATGTCAGCTTTGACAGGCTCTCTTCCAATGTTACGGTCTACTTTCTTGATGTCCTTCATCTCATTCAACATGTCACTCATGTCTGACATGGCAGTCTTTATGCCATCCTTAGTCGCTTTTTTGCTGGCATAACCGCACAGAACCGTCACTGCTTATTTTAGGCTGTATGGTCCAGCTTATCTATTGGGTGTGTGTCGTATATTCAGCTTTTTGTTTTGTTGCAAGGGTCCTTGTGCTTCTTGGTTTATGGTGACTATAGTTTCTATAAACTGCGTTTATTGAATATGTCCCTATTGTAAGCTGTTGGATCTCAATCCTCTGATCACTATTACCTTCAGCAGCCAGGGGTAAGTGTAGGTATTTGGCACACGTGTGATGTTTGCAATCATCAGTCTCTGTAACAATCTCTATTGCTGACTTTTGCTGACGGCGTCACACCAATGTTCCCTAAGTCTCAGCACTCATGTGGTTAATGGCTACTCAGGTTTTGCACATAAATACTACTGCATGAGGTCTGTGTTGCTGCATTAGGCTTTTAAGGTTACCTACTCACAAGCCACCCACTTCCCCTAAAACGGGATTTTTCACCTGCTGTTGTCTGGCTATGTGATGTTTAATTGCTTGCAATTCTAGTGCCCTTTAACGCGGTAGTGATTTCCCTGATCTCTTAGAAGTTGCTGTTTTAACTTCCTCTTTTATTTATTTTTAAAGTGTTTTCTGCTGTTTAATTATTTTTAAATGTGATCCTTTTATTTGATTAATTTGGTTTCTTTTCAAATTTCAACTCCTGCTCTTTATTTCTTTATGCATGAGTTTGATGCCACACTGTTAATTTTTTAGGGATGTGTCATTACAGGGCTTGTCCTTTTACTGCCTGCACATTTTGGTTATAGCAGGGGTAATCAATGCAGTGCCTTACTTTTATTTCTGACTCCGTATCTTTGGGTGTTTGCTGCTGTCAGGAAATGTAAGGGAAATTGCCTGGAATGCACATAAGGGTTAAGGCCAAGACGGAGGAGGGGAGTGTTGTGTTGTGTGTGTGTGAAACAATGTTGCAGAAAGAGAGGAGGGGTTCCAGCTTACCTTTTTAAGCCCAGGACAGGAAGCACATGTCCTCTTTCTGCTGTTTTTCTCAAAGTTTTCACATGAGACGTTCGAGGAGATCTAAAGCACCTCCAAAGCGAATCATGGAGGCTAGGGAGGAACCTGCAGAGAGAGAAGTGGTTGATGACAGCGATGAAGCAGCGGAGTGGATTCCTCCATTGCCAGAAACGGTGGGTCGAACCCCTTTACTTTCCTCCCTTGCCCCTTCCCTTGATCAATCTTCGGGGGAGGTTGGGGCCAGTAGGGGGGAAATTTCTGATCAGGCTTTACTAGAGGTGCTTGCGTTGGTGAGCAATATGGGGGGTGGTGTTGGGCAACCAGATGGTGCGTCTGAGCCCGTCGGCCATGCGGCCGGGAGTGAGCCCTCTTTGCGGGAGGTCAGTGCAGACATAGGCCCTGATTCATTTAGCATGTCGGGCCCTGCCGGGCCCGCTTCTGGCCTTCGTAGGCCCACATGTCCCTCTAAAGTAGCCGGTAAAGCGGGGGTCCCTGCTAGGCCCGCTATCCGGTCTCCAGCCGCTAGCGCTGCAGTTCCCTGCCCTCCCATCACCCTTGTTAAGCCTCCCTCCCCTTGCGTGGTTGCGGCGGGCCCTTCTCGGCCTTGTGGCGTTGTGGTCCCCGGCCCTTACGGGCCCCAGTAGTTGGCGGTTTTAGTGGGAGCAGTTCGGCCTTACCTTCGACGTCGTCTCCGGTGTCTCAGGACTCCATCGCGGCCGCGGTATCCCTTTTCCAGATGTGGGCCTCATCCTTGTCCGCATCTCCGGGTGCGTCCCACGTGGTCCTTGGTCCTCCGGCGGCGGTTGCGCAGGCTCCCGCGTCGACTGTTCCTCCATCGGCGGCGACTTCCGGTTTGTGGTCCTCCGAGGGCGGGACTTCCGGTGACGTAATTTCCTGTGACGTCACTGCCGGTCCCGCCATTTGTCAGCGGTCATCGAAGCGGAGCAGATCGAGTTCCCCGCGCGGCGTCCAAGGTAAGAGAGGAGTGCCGCGGGGGGGAACTTATGCTCTGGGGGGCAATTCTGCTGATGCGATGGGGCCTACAGGGGTTGCACTTGTGGGGGATGGTTTTCACGAGGAGGCTAATTGTGAATCAATGGAGGTGTTATCTCAGGGGGGGCATTTCTCTGGTCAAATGAACCTGGGGGTCCCCGTTGGCGGCCCCCGTGGGCAGATTACAAAGGGCATTGCGGCCCGGCAAGGGGCGGAGGCCCCGTCGGGTAGTAATCCTCGTCCAGGGGCAAAGGCCCCATCGGGCAATTATAAAGGTGGTGCATCACCTATTGGGCACGCTAGGAGTACGCTTAAGAGCGCTGGCAGTAATAATAAGGTTTCTGGGGGCAAAGGCGGCGCCCGTGCAGGTGGCGCTTTTGGCGCGCAAATTAGTGAGAGTGTAAGGGCTAGGCCTCAGGCTCCGGGCGCATCCCCGGCAGCAGCGAGGAAGGTAGTAACTAGGTCTTCTACCAAACATGGTTCACCAGAACAGTTTCAGAGTTTAGATTTAGCGGCTGCATCGACTAGGCGTAAGAAAGCCACCCCTATCACCCAGAAATCAGTACATTTTAGTGCAGAGATAGAGGACTTTACAGAAGATGAGCAGGGTGTGTATGATGAAGTTGCAGGTTGCGAAGGCAACCAGGATGTGTATGAGGGGATGAATGAGCGGTCTGGGCACAGGGGGAGGGGTAGAGCAGACCTTCCCCTTCGTGGTACTCCTCTCTGGCAATCTCTTTTGCAGGAAAGTGACATGGCTACATCAGGAGATTCAGGCAGCGGGTTGGAGAGATGTGCTGAGAGTGGCCCGGACTCCATGGTGTCAGAGGATGAGCGTCCTTCTACTTCGGGAGTCGTGGCGATTCCAAACAGGATCGGTGTGAGAGATGGTGAGTCCTCAGTTTCAGTGGGGTTGCGGGGTTTTACCTCATCCTCGGATGATTCTGGGTCAGAAAATGACAAGGAGCTGGGGTTGCATGGGAAGGGCAATAAACGAATGTATAAGATGCTTAGATGGTTAACTGAAGAGAAGAGATCAGCAAAAGGGGGTTTGCATGACCGTTATGACTATATTGCCTCTGATAGGTCCGACAGGGCGGCCCAACCCAGACTTCGTATAAGTGGGGTGGGGAGGCCCGTTAATCGGAAGGTGGCACTCCAAGGGGACACTAGGTCCTGGTCTTCTTATGATCTGCACGAGCATTTGAAGACTAAGACAGTGCGGAGAATTCAAGAGGGGAAGTTTGTTAACATCTTCGAGCTCTCGGTGGAAGCCCTAAGGCAGAAAACGAGAGCGGAGGATGGGACAGGCCCCAAGAAGTACCAGCGCCCAGATACATTTCACGAGTGGCGCCGGTGTTTTAGGATCTATGCGTCTTGCTACTTGCAAAAATGGCCGGACCAGTGTTTAGCCGTGTTGAAATACATGGAAAACATGGAGATCATTGCTGATAATTATCGCGATGGTGCCTGGCGGGATTATGACGAGGAGTTCCGCAGAAAGATGGTGGGTAATCCACTGTTAGATTTTGGGTGCGTAGAAATGCAACTCTGGGCCCGGCTGGGTCCCGAGAAATCGCTAGGTACTTCTGGTTCCCCGGCGGTTGCAACACAGTTTCGACCCGCCAATAGATTTTGCAGATGCCCAGCAGGGGTCTGTTGGAAATTCCAGGACAAACAATGCACGTTGGGAACCGCGTGTTCCTTTCGGCACGCTTGTCGCATCTGCGGGGGATTTCACCCTGCCGCGGACTGCGTTAAAAAAGGGGACAAACAGGACAGGACTGGGCCAAGAGGCCCTGCTGTCGCTAAGAGCGGACACCCCGCTGGAGGTGGCCGCAATTAGTACGTGGCTCACGCTCTACCCCGATAGGGTGGAGGCGGCCTTGTTGGAGTCAGGGCTCCGGGAAGGTTTTGTTATCCCCGTACAAGCTCCGGTTTCGGGTGCGGCTTCTCGCAGGAACCTGAAATCTGCCTCCCTGTTCCCGGAGGTATGAAGGAGAAATTGGGTAAGGAGGTTTCACTGGGTAGAATGGCTGGCCCGTTTAGGGAAAGACCTATGCCGGGATTGGTTATCTCGCCTCTAGGGGTTGTGCCCAAAAAAGACCCAGGAAAATTTAGGATGATACAACATCTTTCATACCCAAAAGGAAAGTCGGTTAATGACGCCATTCCTCAGGACTTGAGTACGGTATATTACCAGTCATTTGATGATGCTTTACAGGTAGTACGCAGATCGGGTCATGGGGCATTACTGGCCAAGCTTGACATTGAGTCTGCTTTCAGACTCTTGCCGATTCACCCCGCATCATTTTACTTAATGGGATGTTTCTTCAACGGACACTATTATGTCGACCGCTGTTTGCCCATGGGATGTTCCATTTCCTGAGCCTATTTTGAGGCGTTTAGTTCCTTTTTGCATTGGGCTGTTGCGGAAGTGACAGGAGAGGATAGGATTGCTCACTACTTGGATGACTTTCTCCTGGTAGGTAGACAGGAGTCTAGGGAATGTGAGCTGCTCCTTTACGCCATGCGGCTGTTGATGGAGAAATTTGGAGTCCCCTTAGCAGAAGACAAAACGGAGGGCCCTTGCATGTGTCTTACTTTCCTGGGTATCGAAATTGATTCGGTAGCCCAGGAATGTAGGCTTCCGGTGGATAAAGTCCGGAAGATGTTGACAGAAGTCAGGAGACTCGCAGCAGCGCAGTTTTGCACGCTGAAAGAGCTTCAATCTGTTTTGGGTCTGCTCAACTTTGCAGGGAGGGTCATCCCGATGGGGAGGACTTTCCTGAAGAGAATGGAGCGCATGTTGCCGGGAGTTGCTTCTCCCAAACACAAACTAATGGTTAATAATGACATGAGGGAAGACCTCCATGTCTGGGATCTGTTCCTCAGGGATTTCAATGGAATCTGTATTTGGAGAACCCCTCAGACTCCTGCGCGAGACCTGCACCTCTTTACTGATGCTGCTGGGGGTTTTGGATACGGCGCCTATTTCAATGGTGAGTGGAGCGCCGAACCTTGGCCGGCCGAGTGGGCGGCCAGGGGCCTGACCAGGAACCTGTGCCTTCTGGAGCTTTTCCCCATTATGGTTGCGTTGGAGATCTGGGGGGACAAGCTCGAGAACCGTTCCGTCATTTTTTTGGACGGAAAATTTAAGCGTGGTTTTTGCCATTAACGGTCTTTCTTCTTCCTCACCGCCAGTAATTCGATATCTGAGAATTCTGGTTTTGAGATGCCTCAAGCGGAACATTGAGTTTCGGGCTAGGCATGTCCCAGGGGTTAAAAACGTTATTGCTGATGCACTATCTCGCTTTCAATGGGAAAATTTTAGGAAATGTGCTCCTGAGGCTGCCACTCATGGCTTTCCCTGTCCCCCTTTTCTTTGGCAGGTGGCTTTGGATGGCAGTCCCTGATTCCGGTGCTGAAGGCGTCCCTGGCACCTTCCACTTGGAAGTCCTATGTAAGGTACTGGGAAGAATGGGTATTCTTCTGTGATGTCCAAGGATTTCCTTCTTGTGCTGGTGAGCAAGATTGGCTATTGCGCTGGCTCGCGGAGCTTAGGACTAAGCTAGCTAAGAAAGGGGCGGTATCCGCGCGGTTAGCGGCGGTGTCCTTTTTCTGTAAACTGTTCACGCTGACGGACTCTTCAAAAACGTTTTTGATTCGTCAAATACTGAGGGGTTGGGGGAGGATGGAAGTGCGGCGTCCGGATGTTAGGGAACCCATAACGGCGGACAGGTTGGTCCTCCTGCTTCGTGTTCTACCTGAGGTGTGTTCCTCAGACTACGAGGTGCGGCTTTTTTCCGCGGCTTTCGCCATGGCGTTTCATGGCGCACTCCGTGTGGGGGAATTGGTCCCGCAGTCTAAGTTGGCGAAAGTGGGTGGTGTCCTGGCGGAGCACGTCAGGTTTACGGATAATGGGGTATTGCTTTTCATCCCTCGATCGAAAGTCGATCAGGATGGTAGGGGGGCCTGGCTGTCGCTACCCGCGCACGCGGGTTCCGCCTGCTGCCCGAGTGCCCTGTTGAAGACCTTCTCGGACAGGCGTCCAGTGGGTGCGGTTAGATTTTTAAGTCATCAGGATGGTACTCCCCTTACGAGGTTTCAATTTCGGAAGGTTTTGGGGTGGGCGGCTACAAAAGTTGGTTTGAATCCCAATACCATAGCTCCTCACTCATTTAGGGTTGGAGCTGCTACGACGGCGGCAACTTTAGGCTGGTCGGCTGACCGCATAATGGCGCTTGGGAGGTGGAAGTCTAAGAGGTATCAGATTTACGTTAGGCCACTTATATCCCAATGTTAATATTTGCAGGTTGATAATGTTGCACATGGCACTTGGTCATGATATGCCCTAACTCTTGTTTCTCTTGCAGGGCCTAGAAGTGGGCCGCTTCGTGCCTGGATCGTTGGGCACTCGTTCGTACACTGGGCGGCTATCCGAGCAGCATCGCAACCCGGAGGGCAGCAGCTAGGGTTCTCATTCTCTAGGGTGGTCGTTAGGTGGTTAGGGAGAAGAGGCCTTTGCTGGGCAGATCTGCCTGGTTTACTGCAATCCGCCATGAGGCGGTGGGAGAAACCCCATGTCCTGATCATCCACTTAGGTGGAAATGATCTAGGCTCAATTCCCGGCCGGGACTTGAGCGCAGTGATCCAATCAGATCTGCGCACCTTTAAAGCTTGGTTGCCTGGTGTGAGAATGGGCTGGTCAAACATGATACCTAGGTTGACGTGGAGACACATGGCTAATTATAGGGCAGCATTCCAAGTTCGCAAGAAGCTCAATAGAGATGTTAGGAAGCTTATGTGTGAGCTAGGAGGTTTTGTTGTGGAACACAAGTTCATTACGGCCGCTGACCGGAGCCTGTACCGAGGCGACGGGGTCCATCTTACGGACCATGGCATGGACCTGTTTATTGAAGATATACGTCAGTCCCTACTCCTATTTGTGTGAGTTGGGTGGCGGCGAGAGTGGCCCTTGATATTTGGGCGATCTCGTGGCGGGTGGACAGTGTCCGGGGGCAGGATGTGATCGAGGTAGAGTGACGGCACTTCCGGCCAGGGGTGAAGTCCCCAGACGCGCGTCTGGGGTGTTCCCTGCCCGTGTGATTCTGATGCCGAGAATTCCCTGTTTTGTAGTATTGAGCTACGCTCTGCTTCTTCTCCTGCGCCCTGGTACTGCCCATCTTGTTAGCATGGGTTACTACGTTTAGCTAGTACCTGATTGCCGCCCCCCTGGTCCATGTTTATTCAGACGGTCGTTAGTTCTTGTGTTGCCACAATAAGCGTGACCTGCGGGTTTTCTCTAACCATAAAAAGTTGTTGTGTCGTTATTTATTTGTTGTCGTTATTTATTTCTACATTTAGAAACTAACTTGAGTTTATGTTAAACCAAGAATGTATATAGTTATTAAGTTATTCTTTCCACAGAGGAGGATATGGCATTTAATCCCTTAAGGAAATGTAAGGCAAATTGCCTGGAATGCACATAAGGGTTAAGGCCAAGACGGAGGAGGGGAGTGTTGTGTTGTGTGTGTGAAACAATGTTGCAGAAAGAGAGGAGGGGTTCCAGCTTACCTTTTTAAGCCCAGGACAGGAAGCACATGTCCTCTTTCTGCTGTTTTTCTCAAAGTTTTCCCCACCCTTTCCCTCCCTTTGTTTATTATTTTGCAATCAGTAGGGGGATCCGTCCTTATGGTGGTCCCCAGGGATTAGGGCTATCCGAAGGCATGATGAGGGCTAACCAGCCTATTTCTGTAAGCCCAAGGACGTTAAGTTTCAGCTCCCCAGGTATTTCAATCTGGTTTACGCACCTTTTTGATCCTGGCCCTTACTGGTACGGAGTGGTGGTTTGCACCCTGGGCTGGCGGGTGGACAGTGTCCGGGGGCAGGATGTGATCGAGGTAGAGTGACGGCACTTCCGGCCAGGGGTGAAGTCCCCAGACGCGTGTCTGGGGTGTTCCCTGCCCGTGTGATTCTGATGCCGAGAATTCCCTGTTTTGTAGTATTGAGCTACGCTCTGCTTCTTCTCCTGCGCCCTGGTACTGCCCATCTTGTTAGCATGGGTTACTACGTTTAGCTAGTACCTGATTGCCGCCCCCCTGATCCATGTTTATTCAGACGGTCGTTAGTTCTTGTGTTGCCACAATAAACGTGACCTGCGGGTTTTCTCTAACCATAAAAAGTTGTTGTGTCGTTATTTATTTGTTGTCGTTATTTATTTCTACGTTTAGAAACTAACTTGAGTTTATGTTAAACCAAGAATGTATATAGTTATTAAGTTATTCTTTCCACAGAGGAGGATATGGCATTTAATCCCTTATGGAATTGAGTGCTCTTTGTCCCAAATGTGCAGTGCGGTGGACCAGGAGCCTTTGGGAGGATTCGGCCGTGACATGCGTCGTCCTCACCTCCGGCGGTATGATTGACACCAGACCGGTGCTTGGGCCCCTCTGTTGTATGTAGTCTTGATATCAGGTCTTTAGGTTTCTTCTTATGCCTGGTGTTTCTCGTCGATACGTCCTCTCGTGGGAGAGGGCTCCTCTGCTCAGTTTCTGAAAAAAACAAAACCCCTCAACACAAATACACCTAACTGCTTATCCCCCAAAAGCCCTCAATACAAATACACCAGCTTGTCTCTTACACCCCTCAATACAAATACACCTAACTGCTTATTCCCCAAAACCCCTCAATACAAATACACCAGCTTGTCTCCTACACCCAATACAAATACACCTAACTGCTTATCCTCCAAAACCTCAATACAAATACACCAGCTTGTCTCCAACACCCCTCAACACAAATACACATAACTGCTTATCCCCCAAAACCCCTCAATACAAATACACCAGCTTGTCTCCTACACCCCTCAACAAAAATACACCTAACTGCTTATTCCCCAAAACCCCTTAATAAAAATACACCAGCTTGTCTCTTACACCCCTCAATACAAATACACCTAACTGCTTCTTCCCCAAAACCCCTCAATACAAATACACCAGCTTGTCTCCTACACCCCTCAATACAAATACACCTATCTGCTTATCCCCCAAAACCCCTCAATACAAATACACCTGCTTATCTCCCAAACCCCTCAATACAAATACACCAGCTTGTCTCCTACACCCTCAACACAAATACACCTAACTGCTTATCCCCCAAAACCCCTCAATACAAATACACCAGCTTGTCTCCTACACCCTCAACACAAATACACCTAACTGCTTATCCCCCAAAACCCCTCAATACAAATACACCAGCTTGTCTCCTACACCCTCAACACAAATACACCTAACTGCTTATCCCCCAAAACCCCTCGATACAAATACACCAGCTTGTCTCCTACAACCCTCAATACAAATACACCTAACTGCTTATCCCCCAAAACTTTTTATCATTATAAGTTAAGTGCTTTGGCTTATCGATCCTGCTGATTGGCTAGAAGATAACAGGACTATTTGAAAAAGCCAAGATTACAGTAAAACGTACATCAGACTTTAGACTCTTTTAGGGAACATCACAGTGAGAGGTGAGATTGTCTGGAAAAATACTAAGTTATCATTTATACTGTGGGTCTGTACTGTTTTTTTGTTTGTTTTGTTTTTTTCTGTGTTAACACTATAGTCCTTGCAAGCCTATATGATTGGTTTTTTTTTTATTATTGATGTCAGGTTTATTGCAACGATTTACTTTTAAAAAAATGAATGTTCCTAATAATTTTATAATTTTTTTAGATTTTTATTATATTAAATGCAATTTTATTTTAGACTGTTTTATATATATATAGATTGTATATCGTTGTGTCATTAAATGTAAATAGGCATACGGTAATCAAACATGATCTATTTTTCCTTAAGATCAAATGAATTAGATATGACATTGACCACGGAAGAATGGAGGAGTGGTCAAATGTATCTGTATTTAACACGAAAGGTGGTTAGAGTGGGCAGCCTCTGATGAAGTAGGGGGAATCCCTACGAAACGTGTAAGACCACGCCCACCGCATTATGTCATCACGTTATCCGACACAGTGATCGCAAGGAGCCGGCTTTGAACTTGCGGATTGACTGTTTGTGAGGATTCAGCGTGGTGGTATCTATATAATACGATTTGTGTTTTAATCGTTATTAACTTGAACTCTGCATAAGGAATATCTATAATTGGAGACGTTAACTGGACATGTTGTAATAACCGGGACTGTGAGTGGAGTCTGTTTTGATACGGAATTTTAGCCACATACACACCGGACCTCCAGACCGAGTGAGCTGCAAGTTAAGCTGCAGACTTTGTGCTCCGAGAGATCTACAAACTGTTCCCAAGTGCGCCTATCATACCTCATATGTTTGAGGTTCTAATGTGTGAGTGTGAAATCGTGTGATATTTAATAAAATTGTTTATAACATACATAGGGGTTGCGCCCTGTTTTCTTCTTTTTTCCATTTCCCATATGATTGTTAACCCTATACTTAACAATAAATTATTTTAATATATCTGTGAGTGGTACATTGCACCTGTGATTCCACATACTTCACCTGCTGGAAGACCTCAGATACACCAGTTCCTTGCTGGGTGTCAGCTCAGAAGGTAATATAACAATAGAACAGGCGTTATTTACTACAGTATTACCCTATGTCCTTTAACTTCTCGCTTTATCTCTTTGAGAAACTCTGCTAAGCCCTGAGGGACAATTTTGAAAACCTCTAGCTAGAGAAATTATTTTACATATTCTTTATTGTACAGTCTTGTTAGATACAATTTATTTTTTTCTCGTTTTGTATTTCACAGGTGTTAACACTTTGGATTTATTTAATAAAAATGGTTGCAAAATGATTGAAGGAGACAGTACATCTATTATAAGCAACCTACTTGTTGAACCACAGCAATGAGGTTTATAGCTGTAGTGTTTGCAGAAAAAAAACTGACCAATGTGGAGAGGGAGTGTTAGTGCCGTAAAAAAAACATCCAAATGTTAATTACAGACTCAATGACACTTTACTGACTGTTACAGATGAGGAACAGGACTTGGGAATTATTATTTCAGATTATTTAAAACTTAGTAAACAATGTAGTAATGCAGCGAGTAAGGCTAGCAGAATGCTTGGATGTATTGGTAGAGGTATTTGCAGCAGAAATAGTAAGGTTCTTATGCCACTTTATAGATCATCAGTTAGGCCTCATCTTGAGTATTGTGTGCAGTTCTGGAGACCATATCTTCAGAAGGATATTAACAAACTTGAATCTGTGCAAAGGAGGACTACAAAAATGGTACATGGTCTAAAAAATAAAACTTACCAGGATAGGCTCAATGACCTAAATATGTATAGCTTAGAGGAGAGAAGGGAAAGAGGTGATATGATAGCAACTTTCAAGTACGTTAAAGGGCTTAGTAAAACTGAGGCTGTGGGTTTTTTACATAAAATGGAAAATTCAAGAACAAGGGGTCATGAGCTCAAGCTAAAGGGTAGTAGATTCAGGAGTAATTTGAGGAAGCACTTCTTTACAGAAAGAGTGAATGATTTATGGAATAAACTTCCTCAAGAGGTAGTAGCAACAAACACTGTGGGGACTTTAAAAATGCCTGGGACAAGCATAAGGCTATCCTACAAACTAGATAAGTTTATACTGAGGTAATATCGGACAGACTTGTTGGGCCTATGGCTCTTATCTGCCGTTAATATCTATGTTTCTATGTTCCTAAAATACAGAAAACAGAGTGGAAAACGTTTCCTGCTCTCAGCACTGAGTTAGGTCTCAGAATTTACCCTCCAATAGCATCACGTGACTCTGAAGCACCAATACGCCACCTCTGGCTTAAGGGTAAAATAAATTTGGACAAAGTACTTAGACCAAAAAAACCCCCAAAAAACATTTATTATTCACATAAATAGTATGATACAATAAAACAGAGTTAGCAGGTAAAAAAGATACCCATCCAACATCCTTAGGAAACCCGTATACCACTTACAAATACATGAAGAAAAAAAAAAACTATACTACTCTCTTTTTTTAGGCTAGCAGATATCTTCGCCAAAACATAACAAAACTCTGTCCACCTGCCAGAGTTTAAGAAATATCTAGTGCTAGATGGCACCTAGAAATTTCAATCTCAGATAATGTTATGGAATATATACAGTAAATATAAGACACATACATACATTTCACACCTGTGTTTCAGCACATCATCATTGCAGATGGAGAATGTGGTGAAAATACTATGATGTTTGCATTACATATATGTGTGAAGATTGATACATTTTGATATTTATATCTGTATCAATAAAAAAAGTCTTTGGCCTGGCACATAGAATTTAAGTACATCTGCCATATACATTTATAAATGTGTTATTTAAGTGTGCCTGTTGATATATTTAAGTGGTGGGATATTCCATTTGTATTTATTATAATAGTTTTCATTATTACACATTTCCAAAAATGTACATTAGTGTCTATGTCAACAAGGACTGGAAGCTATTAGTCTGAGCACAACTGTAAAATCCTGTGCCTGCCCACCCTTCAGTGCCCATAGATGGTTTATAGGACCAGCCCATGGGAGAGATGCCCTGCCAGTCTGTTGCATAAATTATGCAAAGGGTTAGATTTAATAAGCAGCTTTCTACGCCCATCGTTTCAGGCTTGCCAGAAATGGAAGTTAGGAAGCAGCGGTCGTAAGACCACTGCTCCTTAACTTCTCCACCACCTTTTAGAAGGCGGACTAAAATCATCTCGATCAGGATGATTGACACCATTTCCTGGCAGCCGATTGGCCGTGAGTATGCAGGGGGCGGCATTGCACAAGCATTTCACAAGAAATGCTTGTGCAATGGTAAATGCCGCCAGCATTTGCTATCGGTTTTTAGCGATGTCGGGCGGACATGATTCGCTACAGCAAATCATGTCCGCCTGGCACTTGTTAAATTGACCCCTAGGTCTGTATTTGCTAACTTTAGTTAATAATATACAACTGAGCAATAAATTATGTGCTTATTGGGATAATCAAGGTTCAAACTTCTATCATTCACCTAAAGAACATTATTTATACATAAGAGCAATTAGTCATTTTCTAAGCAAAAACATAATTTATGCTTACCTGATAAATTCCTTTCTTCTGTTGTGTGATCAGTCCACGGGTCATCATTACTTCTGGGATATAACTCCTCCCCAACAGGAAATGCAAGAGGATTCACCCAGCAGAGCTGCATATAGCTCCTCCCCTCTACGTCAGTCCCAGTCATTCGACCAAGAATCAACGAGAAAGGAGTAACCAAGGGTGAAGTGGTGACTGGAGTATAATTTAAAAGATATTTACCTGCCTTAAAAACAGGGCGGGCCGTGGACTGATCACACAACAGAAGAAAGGAATTTATCAGGTAAGCATAAATTATGTTTTCTTCTGTTATGTGTGATCAGTCCACGGGTCATCATTACTTCTGGGATACCAATACCAAAGCAAAAGTACACGGATGACGGGAGGGAAAGGCAGGCTCATTATACAGAAGGAACCACTGCCTGAAGAACCTTTCTCCCAAAAATAGCCTCCGAAGAAGCAAAAGTGTCAAATTTGTAAAATTTGGAAAAAGTATGAAGTGAAGACCAAGTTGCAGCCTTGCAAATCTGTTCAACAGAGGCCTCATTCTTAAAGGCCCAAGTGGAAGCCACAGCTCTAGTGGAGTGAGCTGTAATTCTTTCAGGAGGCTGCTGTCCAGCAGTCTCATAGGCTAAACGTATTATGCTACGAAGCCAAAAAGAGAGAGAGGTAGCAGAAGCTTTTTGACCTCTCCTCTGTCCAGAGTAAACGACAAACAAGGAAGAAGTTTGGCGAAAATCTTTAGTTGCCTGCAAGTAGAACTTGAGGGCACGAACTACATCCAGATTGTGTAAAAGACGTTCCTTCTTTGAAGAAGGATTTGGACACAAGGATGGGACAACAATCTCTTGATTGATGTTCCTGTTAGTGACTACCTTAGGTAAGAACCCAGGTTTAGTACGCAGAACTACCTTGTCTGAGTGAAAAATCAGATAAGGGGAATCACAATGTAAGGCTGATAACTCAGAGACTCTTCGAGCCGAGGAAATAGCCATTAAAAACAGAACTTTCCAAGATAACATTTTTATATCAATGGAATGAAGGGGTTCAAACGGAACACCCTGTAAAACGTTAAGAACTAAGTTTAAACTCCATGGTGGAGCAACAGCTTTAAACACAGGCTTGATCCTAGCTAAAGCCTGACAAAAGGACTGGACGTCTGGATTTTCTGACAGACGTCTGTGTAACAAGATGGACAGAGCTGAAATCTGTCCCTTTAATGAACTAGCAGATAAACCCTTTTCTAAACCTTCTTGTAGAAAAGACAGTATCCTAGCGATCCTAACCTTACTCCAGGAGTAACCTTTGGATTCGCACCAGTATAGGTATTTCCGCCATATTTTATGGTAAATCCTTCTGGTAACAGGCTTCCTAGCCTGAATTAGGGTATCAATAACCGACTCAGAAAAACCACGTTTTGATAAAATCAAGCGTTCAATTTCCAAGCAGTCAGCTTCAGAGAAGTTAGATTTTGATGTTTGAATGGACCCTGTATCAGAAGGTCCTGTCTTAGAGGTAGAGACCAAGGCGGACAGGATGACATGTCCACTAGATCTGCATACCAAGTCCTGCGTGGCCATGCAGGTGCTATTAGAATTACTGATGCTCTCTCCTGTTTGATTTTGGCAATCAATCGAGGAAGCAGCGGGAAGGGTGGAAACACATAAGCCATCCTGAAGTTCCAAGGTGCTGTCAAAGCATCTATCAGAACTGCTCCCGGATCCCTGGATCTGGACCCGTAGCGAGGAAGTTTGGCGTTCTGGCGAGACGCCATGAGATCTATCTCTGGTTTGCCCCAACGTCGAAGTATTTGGGCAAAGACCTCCGGATGAAGTTCCCACTCCCCCGGATGAAAAGTCTGGCGACTCAAGAAATCCGCCTCCCAGTTCTCCACTCCCGGGATGTGGATTGCTGACAGGTGGCAAGAGTGAGACTCTGCCCAGCGAATTATCTTTGATACTTCCATCATTGCTAGGGAGCTTCTTGTCCCTCCCTGATGGTTGATGTAAGCTACAGTCGTGATGTTGTCCGACTGAAACCTGATGAACCCCCGAGTTGTTAACTGGGGCCAAGCCAGAAGGGCATTGAGAACTGCTCTCAATTCCAGAATGTTTATTGGAAGGAGACTCTCCTCCTGATTCCATAGTCCCTGAGCCTTCAGAGAATTCCAGACAGCGCCCCAACCTAGTAGGCTGGCGTCTGTTGTTACAATTGTCCAGTCTGGCCTGCTGAATGGCATCCCCCTGGACAGGTGTGGCCGATAAAGCCACCATAGAAGAGAATTTCTGGTCTCTTGATTCAGATTCAGAGTAGGGGACAAATCTGAGTAATCCCCATTCCACTGACTTAGCATGCATAATTGCAGCGGTCTGAGGTGTAGGCGTGCAAAAGGTACTATGTCCATTGCCGCTACCATTAAGCCGATCACCTCCATGCATTGAGCTACTGACGGGTGTTGAATGGAATGAAGGACGCGGCATGCATTTTGAAGCTTTGTTAACCTGTCTTCTGTCAGGTAAATCTTCATTTCTACAGAATCTATAAGAGTCCCCAAGAATGGAACTCTTGTGAGAGGAAAGAGAGAACTCTTCTTTTCGTTCACTTTCCATCCATGCGACCTTAGAAATGCCAGAACTAACTCTGTATGAGACTTGGCAGTTTGAAAGCTTGAAGCTTGAATTAGAATGTCGTCTAGGTACGGAGCTACCGAAATCCCTCGCGGTCTTAGTACCGCTAGAAGGGCACCCAGAACCTTTGTGAAGATTCTTGGAGCCGTAGCCAATCCGAATGGAAGAGCTACAAACTGGTAGTGCCTGTCTAAGAAGGCAAACCTTAGATACCGGTGATGATCTTTGTGGATCGGTATGTGAAGGTAAGCATCCTTTAAATCCACTGTGGTCATGTACTGACCCTCTTGGATCATGGGTAAGATTGTCCGAATAGTTTCCATTTTGAACGATGGAACTCTTAGGAATTTGTTTAGAGTCTTTAAATCTAAGATTGGCCTGAAAGTTCCCTCTTTTTTGGGAACCACAAACAGGTTTGAGTAGAACCCTTGTCCTTGTTCCGACCGCGGAACCGGATGGATCACTCCCATTAATAACAGATCTTGTACGCAGCGTAGAAACGCTTCTTTCTTTATCTGGTTTGTTGACAACCTTGACAGATGAAATCTCCCTCTTGGGGGAGATAATTTGAAGTCTAGAAGGTATCCCTGCGATATGATCTCTAGAGCCCAGGGATCCTGAACATCTCTTGCCCAGGCCTGGGCGAAGAGAGAGAGTCTGCCCCCCACTAGATCCGGTCCCGGATCGGGGGCTCTCGGTTCATGCTGTCTTTGGGGCAGCAGCAGGTTTCCTGGCCTGCTTGCTCTTGTTCCAGGACTGGTTAGGCTTCCAGCCTTGCCTGTAACGAGCAACAGCTCCTTCCTGTTTTGGTGCAGTGGAGGTTGATGCTGCTCCTGTTTTAAAGTTCCGAAAGGGACGAAAATTAGACTGTCTAGCCTTAGCTTTGGCTTTGTCTTGAGGTAGGGCGTGGCCCTTACCTCCTGTAATGTCAGCGATAATCTCTTTCAAACCGGGCCCAAATAAAGACTGCCCCTTGAAAGGTATATTAAGTAATTTGGACTTAGAAGTAACATCAGCTGACCAGGATTTTAGCCACAGCGCCCTACGTGCCTGTATGGCGAATCCTGAGTTCTTAGCCGTAAGTTTGGTTAAATGTACTACGGCCTCCGAAATGAAGGAATTAGCTAGTTTAAGGACTCTAAGCCTGTCCGTAATGTCGTCTAGCGTAGATGAACTAAGGTTCTCTTCAAGCGACTCAATCCAAAATGCTGCCGCAGCCGTAATCGGCGCGATACATGCAAGGGGTTGTAATATAAAACCTTGTTGAACAAACATTTTCTTAAGGTAACCCTCTAATTTTTTATCCATTGGATCTGAGAAAGCACAGCTATCCTCCACCGGGATAGTGGTACGCTTAGCTAAAGTAGAAACTGCTCCCTCCACCTTGGGGACCGTTTGCCATAAGTCCCGAGTGGTGGCGTCTATTGGAAACATCTTTCTAAATATTGGAGGGGGTGAGAACGGCACACCGGGTCTATCCCACTCCTTAGTAACAATTTCAGTTAGTCTCTTAGGTATAGGAAAAACGTCAGTACTCGCCGGTACCGCAAAGTATTTATCCAACCTACACAGTTTCTCTGGTATTGCAACGGTGTTACAATCGTTGAGAGCTGCTAAGACCTCCCCTAGTAATACACGGAGGTTCTCCAATTTAAATTTAAAATTTGAAATATCTGAGTCCAATCTGTTTGGATCAGAACCGTCACCCACAGAATGAAGCTCTCCGTCCTCATGCTCTGCGAGCTGTGACGCAGTATCAGACATGGCCCTAGCATTGTCAGCGCACTCTGTTCTCACCCCAGAGTGATCACGCTTGCCTCTTAGTTCTGGTAATTTAGACAAAACTTCAGTCATAACAGTAGCCATATCTTGTAATGTTATCTGTAATGGCCGCCCAGATGTACTAGGCGCCAAAATATCACGCACCTCCCGGGCGGGAGATGCAGGTACTGCCGCGTGAGGCTAGTTAGTCGGCATAACTCTCCCCTCGCTGTTTGGTGAAATTTGTTCACATTGTACAGATTGACTTTTATTTAAAGTAGCATCAATACAGTTAGTACATAAATTTCTATTGGGCTCCACCTTGGCATTGGAACAAATGACACAGATATCTTCCTCTGAGTCAGACATGTTTAACACACTAGCAAAAAACTTACAACTTGGTTATAATCTTTTTTAGCAAAAAAACGTACTGTGCCTCAAAGAGGTACTAACGATTAAATGACAGTTGAAATAGTGAACTGAAAAACAGTTATAGCATCAAACTTTAAAACAACAAAACTTTTAGCAAAGGTTTGTTCCCATTAGTAAAATAACAATAATTAAATTTGACATAAAAAATACAAAGCAACGTTTTTATTCACAGTCACTATAAGAATTCTCACAGCTCTGCTGAGAGAATTTACCTCCCTTCAAAGAAGTTTGAAGACCCCTGAGATCTATCAGAGATGAACCGGATCATGCAGGAAAAATAAAAGTAACTGACTGGTATTTTTTGATGCGTAGCAAAGAGCGCCAAAACGGCCCCTCCCTCTCCCACACAGCAGTGAAGAGAAACGAAACTGTCACAAATAAAGCAAAAAAAAAAAAAAAAAAACTGCCAAGTGGAAAATAATGCCCAAATATTTATTCACACAGTACCTCAGCAATGTAAACGATTCTACATTCCAGCAAAAACGTTTAACATGATAAATAGTTATTAAAAAGGATTAGTGACCTTTAACAGAGTAGTTCCGGTGAAATACCATCCCCAGAATACTGAAGTGTATACATACATGTCATTTTAACGGTATGGCAGGATTTTCTCATCAATTCCATTCAGAAAATAAAAACTGCTACATACCTCAATGCAGATTCCTCTGCCCGCTGTCCCCTGATCTGAAGCCTTTACCTCCCTCAGATGGCCGAGAACAGCAATATGATCTTAACTACTCCGGTTAAAATCATAGTAAAAAACTCTGACAGATTCTTCCTCAAACTCTGCCAGAGAAGTAATAACACGCTCCGGTGCTATTTTAAAATAACAAACTTTTGATTGAAGTCATAAAAACTAAGTATAATCACCATAGTCCTCTCACACATCCTATCTAGTCGTTGGGTGCAAGAGAATGACTGGGACTGACGTAGAGGGGAGGAGCTATATGCAGCTCTGCTGGGTGAATCCTCTTGCATTTCCTGTTGGGGAGGAGTTATATCCCAGAAGTAATGATGACCCGTGGACTGATCACACATAACAGAAGAAATCTGCACTGTTTTGTAGTCCAGGGTAACGCTTTGAAAGGCTCCTGAACTGTTCAAGTAACTGCTGTATTGTATGTTGCAGAGTCAAAATGCTGAATCATGGAGAATGCCTTTCAGTCTTTCTAAGGACAATAAAACAAATATACACACACACAATTTTTAGAGATAAATTACAAGAAAAGCAGGGAAAATAAATCACAAAAATATATTTTAATGCTTTTTTTTTTTTTTTTTTTTACTATGCATTAAAATATTTTATGCAGGGGATTTATATTTTTATTTGAATGTCCATTAAAATTGTTTTTTGTGACACTAGCAGCAAAACATTATTGACAGGACAATTATGTATAAGTGATTGTCATTTTAGAGAGTATAAACTTGCTTATTTTAAATAAGTTGCTTGTGGGTTTAATTTATGGAATGATGTTGCTGTCTTAAAGGGATAATATATATATATATATATATATATATATATATATATATATATATATATATATATATATATTATATACACACACACACATACATGCATACATACATACATACACACACACACACATATACACAGAGTACATGCCACTGAAAAAGTTGTACATACAAAACAAATAAGCTTGTGAACTGTTCTAAGCAGCCACTGTGTAGTATGTAGCTGAGTCAGGAAATCTGCAGTATAATTAAGCTACAGATTTTGAGGTGTCGTCTCTCTAGGGAGAGTAAAACAACCATAATTCTCAGATATATTTTTACAGAAAAAATAAGCAAAATAAATAATGAACGTATATTACAATATTGAAACATGAAAGAAAAAAATTGGTTTCATGTCCCTTTAATGTATTTATGACAGGTTCAATTGAAAATGTTTGAAGTCCCTTTAAATGTGTCTGTTTTTTCCCAACTTTAAATTCCTGGTGACTACATAAAAATGTATAGACTGAGGCACGACACTCCCCATTTATCTATGTAGGTACCAAAGGACAACCGATCAACTTTTATTATTGAACAATTATTAGCACAGAGAATGCCCTCATACACTAAATACTTATATCAGTGGCAGTTCTACAGGGGTGCAAAATTAAACCCAATATTTAAAGGGACATTTTCTCTTTCATGATTCAGATAGAGAATATAATTTTAAACAACATTCCAATTTACTTATTTTATCTAATTTGCTTCATTGTTTAGGTATATTTTGTTGAAGAAATAGCAATGCACATGGGTGAGCCAATAACACGAGGTATCCATGTGCAGCCACCAATCAGCAGCTCCTAAGACTATTTACCAAGAGAATAAAGCAAATTAGATAATAAAAGTTACCTTCACATTTGGTGGACATGCCCAACCATCAAACCCGTTTGTGGCAAAATTACACAATCTCTGTCTTTCCTTGAGATTGGTTGGAAGTCTGTCCCCCGAAATCGCGCTTCTTCATTTAAACCTTCAATATTGTCTCTTGGCTAAACGTAGCTTATTGATAACGATATTAATGGTGGCGAAACTTGCAATTGCGAGAAACTGGAAATAGACGCATGTCCCACAGTGGCAGCCTTTGGTGCATTTAATTAGTTATCTGAATTCAATGGAGAACTTAGTTTACAGTTCTCGTCAACAAATTGATTTATACGTGCAGATCTGGGAGACCCTGGAAGAAAAGAAAATCCTCTCTTTCTAATGATGAGGTCACTACAGAAATCAGGACACGATCAGGACTCCTTTTTTTCCCTTCTCTCCCTACTTCCCTCTTAGTTCTACCGATTTAAAATTAATATTCATACCGATCATTTAAATTCATATAAACTCTATTTCTCTACCATACTCTGGTCAGTTTATAACCTCAAAATATTTACTTCATTTGACCCCCTATCGTTAACCTATCTTAGAGATCCTAGGCCTGAAAGTGGCCTATTCTTATTTACCAGGTAATTACATATTATATTGAGATAAAAAAAATAGTGACAAAATGATGGGTTTATAGCCTAATGTTTTATTAGTTTTGCATTTCATTCTCTGTTATTATAGTGTTAAAGGGACACTGAATCCAATTTTTTTATTTTGTGATTCAGATAGAGCATGCAATTTTAAGCAACTTTCTAATTTACTCCTATTATCAAATTTTCTTCATTCTCTTGATATCTTTATTTGAAAAGCAATAATGTAAGTTTAGATGCCGGCCCATTTTTGGTGAACAACCTGAGTTCATCCACCAATAAAAAGTGCTGTCCAGAGTACTGAACCAAAAAAAAAACCCCTTGAATGCCTTCTTTTTTCAAATAAAGATAGCAAGAGAACGAATAACAATTGATAATAGGAGTAAATTAGAAAGCTGCTTAAAATTGCATGCTCTATCTGAATCACAAAAGAAAAAATTTGGGTTCAGTGTCCCTTTAATTATGTTTTAACATTGTTCTCTCCATATGTGACAATTCTTGGTTCAAGGTGCTAAAGAAGGGCACACAAAAGGACTGGTTGTGGCCAGTAGTTCCTTTTTTTTTTGGATCTCAATCAGAGCAAAGTTGGCAACTTGCCTTGGACTGTATAAGGAGAAAAAAAAACTTGCTTAGCAAGAGGACTTTAATGGATAGAGAGTTAATGCTCCCTCAAACATTGTTTATCTTGTTGATTGTTCTTGGATCACAATATGGTTATATGTAAGGTATATTTGCATAAGATTTAATACAAAAATATTTTTTTAAAAATGTATATATAATATTAAAAAAAAAAGTAAACTGGAGAGTTAGTTAAAATGACATTCTCTTTCTAAATCATGAAAAATAAAAATTGAGTTGCATGTACCTTAAACTTTGCACCACCAGTGAGCTGGTTGGCCAGAGTCATGCCCTTGGATTACCTAGCCACGCCCATAGATTGCACAGCTCCGCCCATGAAAGACAGTATGCATGGATTTCCCTGACATAGTCCCCAGCTTCTTGGCCTCTACATGGAGTTCAGCAGGGAAAGTACCTTTATTATTTGGTTCCTGGAACTGCCACTGATTAAAGCCTGGCATTTGTATGTCCTTGCTCATGTTTAAAACTAACATCCATAAAAAAACCTTTGGATTTAAAAATACAATTCATTATAATTATAAATGTGTGGAAAACCAGCACACTTCTGTGTTACAATCTTCACAGAAAATACTTTACATAATATCTGTACATAGTTGTCATGGTAATATTAGAGCATTTCCTAAAAGCATGAATATATTACAGCAAGGAATGTTTATAAACCCCGGCTAATAGTCATTTTTCCCTGTATATCTCCAGCAGGCACTTGGGTGACCAAATTTAAAAAAGTCACTATTTTCATAATGTTTCTCCTCATAATTCTTTCATTTGTAATTTGTCCACTTATCATAAAGGATTTAACGTTTTAAACACAAGTCTCCTATTTCTTGGGAAGGCAGCCATCAATCTGGATTTCTGCTGGCCAGCCTGCATATCTGTTTTTACTTTCCTGAGAATGGTTAATCTGTAAGATAAAAGGGAAAATAAATAAATTGTACAGGTTTTCAGTCATGAATTACACTACAACACTGGTGTTTAAACCTCTTCTCAGGCCTCCCCAACCAGGTTTTCAGGATTACCTTGGTTGGGAGCAGGTAAAATAACCATGGTTACTAATAAGCAAATTATTTCACCTGTGCTCCAGTTCAGATAGCCTCAAAAACAGAATTTATGTTTACATGATAAATTTCTTTCTCCAACGGTGTGTCTGGTCCACGGTTTTATCCTTACTTGTGGGATATTCTCTTCCCCTACAGGAAATGGCAAGGAGAGCACACAGCAAGAGCTGTCCATATAGCCCCCCTCTGGCTCCGCCCCCCAGTCATTCGACCGACGGTTAGGAGAAAAAGGAGAAACTATAGGGTGCCGTGGTGACTGTAGTGTATAAAGAAAGAAATTTTTCAAACCTGACTAAAAAACCAGGGCGGGCCGTGGACCGGACACACCGTTGGAGAAAGAAATTTATCAGGTAAACATAAATTCTGTTTTCTCCAACATTGGTGTGTCCGGTCCACGGTTTCATCCTTACTTGTGGGAACCAATACCAAAGCTTTAGGACACGGATGAAGGGAGGGAGAAAATCAGGTTACCTAAATGGAAGGCACCACGGCTTGCAAAACCTTTCTCCCAAAAATAGCCTCCGAAGAAGCAAAAGTATCGAATTTGTAAAATTTGGCAAAGTATGCAGGGAAGACCAAGTCGCTTCCCTACAGATCTGATCAACAGAAGCCTCGTTCTTAAAGGCCCATGTGGAAGCCAGAGCTCTAGTAGAATGAGCTGTAAATCGTTCAGGAGGCTGCCGTCCAGCAGTCTCATAAGCCAATCGGATGATGCTTTTCAGCCAAAAGGAAAGAGAGGTAGCAGTAGCTTTCTGTCCTCTCCTCTTACAAGAATACATAACAAACAATGATGATGTTTGTCTGAAATCCTTAGTTGCTTCTAAATAGAATTTTAAAGCACGGACTACATCTAGGTTGTGTAACAAACGTTCCTTCTTTGAAACTGGATTCGGACACAGAGAAGGAACCACAATCTCCTGGTTAATATTCCTGTTAGAAACGACCTTTGGAAGAAAACCAGGATTGGTACGCAAAACTACCTTATCTGTATGGAATACCAGATAGGGAGAAGTACACTGCAAAGCAGATAACTCTGAAACTCTTCTAGCAGAAGAAATAGCAACCAAAAACAAAACTTTCCAAGATAGTAATTTAACATCTATGGAATGCATAGGTTCAAAAGGAACCCCCTGAAGAACTGAAAGAACTAAGTTTAGACTCCAAGGAGGAGTCATAGGTCTATACACAGGCTTGATCCTGACTGAAGCCTGTACAAACGCCTGTACATCTGGCACAGCTGCCAGACGCTTGTGTAACAAAACCGACAGAGCAGATATCTGTCCTTTAAGAGAACTAGCTGACAAACCTTTATCCAAGCCCTCTTGGAGAAAGGAAAGTATTCTTGGAACCTTCATTTTACTCCAAGAGTATCCCTTGGATCTGCACTAACAGATATATTTTTTGCCATATCTTATTGGAAAAGAAAATCTTATGGGCCTGAAACAAAGCATCTATAACCGATTCAGAAAACCCACGCTTAGATAGAATTAAGCGTTCAATTTCCAGGCAGTCAGTTGGAGAGAGACTAGATTTGGATGTTCGAATGGACCTTGTACTAGAAGATCCTGTCTCAAAGGTAGCTTCCATGGTGAAGCCGATGACATATTCACCAGGTCTGCAACCAAGTCCTGCGTGGCCACACAGGAGCTATTAGATCACCAAAGCCTTCTCCTGTTTGATCCTGGCTACAAGCCTGGGAAGGAGAGGGAACGGTGGAAACACATAAGCTAGGTTGAACGACCAAGGAGCCACTAATGCATCCACCAGTGTCGCCTTGGGATCTGGACCCGTATGGAGGAACCTTGGCGTTCTGGCGAAACGCCATCAGATCCATATCTGGAATGCCCCATCGTTGAGTTAATTGGGCAAAGACCTCCGGGTGGAGTTCCCACTCCCCCGGATGAGAGTCTGACGACTCAAATAATCCGCCTCCCAGTTGTCCATTCCTGGGATGTGAATTGCAGATAGGTGGCAGGAGTGATCCTCCGCCCATTTGATGATCTTGGATACCTCTCTCATCGCCAAGGAACTCTTTGTTCCCCCCTGATGATTGATGTACGCTACAGTCGTCATGTTGTCCGACTGGAACCATATGAATTTGACCTTTGCCAGGTGAGGCCAAACCAGGAGCGCACTGAATATCGCTCTCAGTTCTAAACTGTTTATCGGAAGAAGAGACTCTTCTCGAGACCATAGACCTTGAGCTTTCAGAGTCCCAGACCGCGCCCCAGCCTAAGAGACTGGCGTCGGTCGTGACGATGACCCACTCTGGTCTGCGGAAAACTCATTCCCTGAGACAGGTGATCCTGAGACAACCACCAGCGGAGAGAATCCCTGATTACCTGGTCTACTTGAATCTGGGGAGACAAGTCTGCATAATCCCCATTCCACTGTTTGAGCATGCACAGTTGTAATGGTCTTAGATGAATTCGAGCAAAAGGAACTATGTCCATCGCTGCGACCATTAATCCTATTACTTCCATGCACTGAGCTATGGAAGGCTGCAGAATAGAGTGAAGAACTTGATAAGCGCTCAGAAGTTTTGATTTTCTGACCTCTGTCAGGAAGATCTTCATTTCCATAGAATCTATTATTGTTCCCAGAAAGGGAACTCTTGTTGACGGGAACAGGGAACTCTTTTCTACGTTCACCTTCCACCCGTGAGATCTGAGAAAGGCTAGAACAATGTCTTGTATGGGCCTTTGCTTTGTAAAAAGACGACGCTTGGGTTAGAATGTCATCTAGATAAGGTGCTATAGCAATGCCCCTCGGTCTTAATACCGCTAGAAGGGACCCTAGCACCTTTGTGAAAATTCTGGGAGCAGTGGCTAAACCGAATGGAAGAGCCACGAACTGTCTTTCCAGGAACGGTGAAAAGAAAGACAGCGCCTCATAGTGCAAGTAGGTTCCAACAATAATGGATCACACTGAACAAATAACAGGTGGTAATATACTCACAAGGTTATTGGCACCTTTATTGAAAGAGGTGCAAAAAGGCAGACTGACGTTTAAATCAGCAGTCAGTACGCTGGAGCCAACTCGGTTCAACTTTCCTGGGTGGGCCGCTGTGGACTCTCCACTTTTAGACAGGGGAATACTCTGGTGTTATGCTGTATGACTGAACAGCGGACGGTGTTGTATTTGGCAGGCAAAGTAAAAAGCAATTGATGCTGGGATAAATAAAGTTTAAAAAACACTTTATTGTATGAGCTTAGGACGCGTTTCTCGGCCGCAAGCTCCTGGCCGTTTCATCAGATAAATATGTTGAGACTATTCTAGTGTCCAGGGATCCGGAACATCTCTTGCCCAAGCCTGAGCAAAGAGAGAGAGTCTGCCCCCTACTAGATCCGGTCCCGGATCGGGGGCTACCCCTTCATGCTGTCTTGGTAGCAAGCAGCAGGCTTTTTGGCCTGTTTACCCTTGTTCCAACCTTGCAATGGTTTCCATGCTGGTTTAGGTTGGGAAGTGTTGCCTTCTTGTCTGGAGGCCGCAGAGTTAGGATTTGGTCCGTTCCTGAAATTGCGAAAGGAACGAAAATTAGATTTGTTCTTAGCCTAAAAAGGCCTATCTTGTGGGAGGGCATGTCCCTTTCCTCTGAAATAATCTCTTTCAATTCCGGCCCGAATAGGGTCTTACCCTTGAAAGGAATATTAAGCAATTTATTCTTGGACGACACATCCGCCGACCAGGATTTTAGCCAAAGCGCTCTGCGCGCCACTATAGCAAACCCTGAATTTTTCGCCGCTAACTTAGCAATTGAAAAGCGGCATCCAAAATAAATGAATTAGCCAACTTAAGTGCGTGAATTCTGTCCATGACTTCATCATATGGAGTCTCCCTTTGAAGCGAATTTTCCAGTTCCTCAAACCAAAATACGCTGCGGTAGTGACAGGAATAATGCACGAGATTGGTTGAAGAAGGAAACCCTGCTGAATAAATTCTTTTTTTAACAGTCCTTCTAATTTTTTATCCATAGGATCTTTGAAAGCGCAACTGTCCTCAATAGGAATAGTTGTGCGCTTAGCTAACGTTGAAACCGCCCCCTCAACCTTAGGAACCGTTTGCCATGTGTCCTTTCTGGGGTCGACAATGGGGAACATTTTCTTGAATATAGGAGGTGGAACAAAAAGGTATACCTGGCTTTTCCCACTCCTTAGTCACTATGACCGCCACCCGCTTGGGTATCGGAAAGGCATCAGCGTGCACTGGAACCTCTAAGAATTTGTCCATCTTGCACAATTTCTCTGGAATTACCAGAGAATCACAATCATCTAGAGTAGTTAGCACCTCCTTAAGCAGGGCGCGGAGGTGTTTTAACTTAAATTTAAAAGTCACGATATCAGTGTCTGCCTGCTGAGAAACTTTTCCTGAATCAGAAACCTCCCCTTCAGACAGGCCCTCCCTCACTGCTATACTCAGATTGATGTGAGGGAACAACTGATAAATTGTCCTCAGCGCTAACCTGCTCATCTTCTGTATTTAAAAACTGAGCAATCACGCTTTCTAGAATAGGATGGCAGTTTGGATAATAGATTTGCTATAGAATTATCCATCACTGCAGTTAATTGCTGCATAGTAACCAGCATTGGCGCGCTAGATGTACTAGGTATCGCCTGCGCGGGCAAAACTGGTGTTGACACAGAAGGAGAGGATGATGAACTATCCCCACTACCTTCACATGAAGAATCATCCTGGGCAATCTTATTAAATGTGACAGTATTGTCCTTACTTTGTTTGGACGCTATGACACAATTTGCACAAAAACATTAATAGGGGGAACCACCTTGGCTTCCATACATACAGAACATAAGCTATCTAAAGGTACAGACATGTTAGACAGAATATGGCAGGCTAATAATACAATAAAAACGTTTTTAAAGAAAAGCGTTACTGTCTCTTTAAATAATAAACAAGCACACTTTATTTCTGAAAGTTTGAAAAACTATGAAGGCAATGTCCGCTTTTTACAAAATTTTCACCCCAGAGTCCTAATGCCTTGAAAGTATTGCACACCAAGTTTCAAGACTTTAACCCTTAAAATGAGCAAAACGGAGCTATTTGTTCAAATAAACAATTTTATCACACAACAATCACTGCCACAGCCTTGCTGTGGCTTTTACCTTCCCTTAGAGTGATTCAGCACTGAAATAAACCTTCCTGAGTCCGTTTTCTTTACCCACAGGACCCTCAAATGAAGATGCATGCACTGCCAAGGAAATAAACTGCGCAATTGAGGCGCGAAAACGGGGCCTCCTTCATCTGCATTACCAGAGTGAAGGGGCTTTTCTGACTGAAGTAGTAGTCTAACTAGATGCCAGGCGAAAAAAACGTTCCCAAAAGTGCTTTTATGACACAAAAAACACTCTAAATGTCCAATAAATCTGATATAAACCAATCGATTTAGCCCACAATAGTGTCAACCAGTATAGAGCCCATTTATAAGCCTTAATCTGTTATGAATCTAAGAAAATGGCTTACCGATCCCCTAAGGGAAAAACTGACAGTCTTCTAACATTAACATGTCTTGTTAGAAATATGACTGATCGTACCTGAAGCAGATAAGTCTGCAAACTGTTCCCCCCAACTGAAGTTCTCTGGGCTCAACAGTCCTGCGTGGGAACAGCAATTGATTTTAGTTACTGCTGCTAAAATCATACTCCTCTTTTAACAGAAATCTTCTTCATTTTCTGTTGTAGAGTAAATAGTACAAACCGGCACTATTTTAAAATAACAAACTCTTGATAGAAGAAATAAAAAACTACAACTAACACCACAAACTCCTCACCATCCCTGTGGAGATGCTACTTGTACTTAGCTATAAGGAGAATGACTGGGGGGCGGAGCCAGAGGGGGGGGGGCTATATGGACAGCTCTTGCTGTGTGCTCTCCTTCCCATTTCCTGTAGGGGAAGAGAATATCCCACAAGTAAGGATGAAACCGTGGACCGGACACACCAATGTTGGAGAAATGTGGCCTGTTAGGGAGCCTGAGGACCTGTTTGAAAACCAGTGCACTACAATAATGTCATACTATACACAATTTTTTTGCAAAGAAAAATAAACAAATACAACATTTTGCATTATTTTTTAAATTAATTTTTCACTTAAATTTTAAATGAGCATCAGAATTTTTTTCTCTCAGAAAAAAAATTGCCTTCCATTTCCCTGTCCCTTGTATCATGTGACAGCTGACCACAGACTCCTGTATACATTGTGAAATCTTGCATATGCTCAGTAGGAGGTGGTGCATCAGAAAGCGTGCATCTAAAAATAGGACTAAACAATTTGATAAGCTCTATCTGAATCGTGAAAGTTCAATTTTTATTTTTAGTGACTCTTTAATTCTTGTGTGCACCACTGCAAACTGCTTTAGAAAGGGATATTCCAATGCAAACAAATTAGTTAATCAAACTTACTACGCACATAAAGTCCCACTTGGGTCCTGCAAGCATTGCAGCTGCAAAGTAGGAGATGGCTGTTCAGCCAATCAGGAGTGGCATTTGCACAAAGCGTGCCTATCACTGTGTTCTGCTCAGAAGCTGCAAGGCGTACAGCTCCTGAGCAGAGTTTTACCAATGCATTATACTACTCTGGCATTTTGAAAGCTCTTAACCTCGCAAAAATGTTATTCCTCTTAAACCTAACACAGCCATCATGGTCATCCCCCCCAGTTTGTACTTTTATAAACTTTACCATATTTTGTCCAAGGCAGAAGCACAATCTGTGTAAGGGTGTGCTAGCATATCTGTTGCATTGCAAGTGAAGAGACGCACATTAGCTTCTCTTCAACAGCTTGCTTGGATGAGGTTGCTTGGACAAGATAATGCTAAGCCAATCATACTAAGGAAACAGCAAGGGGTTTCCTACAAATCGAGTTGTTTTTCAAATTTTACTTTAAAAAGCATTTCCTGCTCTCCACAAGAAAAAGCTACCTTGTAATGGTGTTATGTTTCAACTGTGCCTATCTGCAATTCAAATCAATTGACACTAGGTGGCGATAACACTAAGAAATAGAGAACAAAGTTATAGGAAAAACTATTGTCTAATACAATACTACCAACCAATAATTGTATTTGTGCACATTTGTATGCTGTAGATCTGGGTTTGTTACATCCATTTATTAATAAAACACATATATAAACACACACATATTCAGTATCTCACAAAAGTGAGTACATCCCTCACATTTTTGTAAATATTTTATTATATCGTTTCATGTGACAACACTGAAGAAATTACACTTTGCTGCAATGTAAAGTAGTGAGTGTACAGCCTGTATAACAGTGTCAATTTGCTGTCCCCTCAAAATAACTCAACACAGAGCCATTAATGACTAAACCGTTGACAACAAAAGTGAGTAAACCCCTAAGTGGAAATGTCCAAATTGGGACCAAAGTGTCAATATTTTGTGTGGCCACCATTATTTTCCAGCACTGCCTTAACCCTCTTGGGCATGGAGTTCACCAGAGCTTCACAGGTTGCCACTGGAGTTCTCTTCCACTCCTCCATGATGACATCACGGAGCTGGTGGATGTTAGAGACCTTGCGCTTCCCCACCTTCAGTTTGAGGATGCCCCACAGATGCATAATAATGTTTAGGTCTGGAGACGTGCTTGGCCAGTCCATCACCTCTACCCTCAGCTTCTTCAGCAAGGCAGTGGTCATCTTGGAGGTGTGTTTGGGGTCGTTATGTTGGAATACTGCCCTGCAGCCCAGTCTCCGAAGGGAGGGGATCATGCTCTGCTTCAGTATGTCACAGTACATGTTGGCATTCATGGTTCCCTCAATGAACTATAGCTCCCCTGTGCCGGCAGCACTCATGCAGGCCCAGACACTCCCACCACCATGCTTGACTGTAGGCAAGACACACTTGTCTATGTACTCCTCACCTGGTTGCCGCCACACACGCTTGACACCATCTGAACCAAATAAGTTTATCTTGGTCTCATCAGAACACAGGACATGTTTCCAGTAATCCATGTCCTTAGTCTGCTTGTCTTCAGCAAACTGTTTGCAGGCTTTCTTGTGCATCATCTTTAGAAGAGGCTTCCTTCTGGGACGACAGCCATGCAGACCAATTTGATGCAGTGTGCAGCGTATGGTCTGAGCACTGACAGGTTGACCCCCCCACCCCTTCAACCTCTGCAGCAATCCTGGCAGCACTCATACGTATATTTCCCAAAGACAACCTCTGGATATGATGCTGAGCACGTGCACTCAACTTCTTTGGTCGACCATGGCAAGGCCTGTTCTGAGTGAAACCTGTCCTGTGAAACCACTGTATGGTCTTGCCCACCGTGCTGCAGCTCAGTTTCAGGGTCTTGGCAATCTTCTTATAGCCTAGGCCATCTTTATGTAGAGCAACAAATCTTTTTTTCAGATCCTCAGAGAGTTCTTTACCATGAGGTGCCATGTTAAACTTCCAGTGTCCAGTATGAGAAAGTGTGAGAGTGATAACACCAAATTTAACACACCTGTCCCCCATTCACACCTGAGACCTTGTAACTCTAATGAGTCACATGACAACGGGGAGGGAAAATGGATAATTGGGCTTAATTTGGACATTTCCACTTAAGGGCGTACTCACTTTTGTTGCCAACGGTTTAGTCATTAATGGCTGTGTGTTGAGTTATTTTGAGGGGACAGCAAATTTACACTGTTATACAGGCTGTACACTCAGTACTTTACATTGTAGCAAAGTGTCATTTCTTCAGTGTTGTCACATGAAAAGATATATTTTTGTGAGATACTGTATATATTTATATACACATTGTGTATATATATATATATATATATATATATATATATATATATATATATATATATATATATATATATATATATATATATATATATATATAAATAAAACTTTAAAAATTAAAAATAAAATGTCATCTGTGGCCTTAGTACCACAAAAACATCCTGGAGGGCACCTGAGTCTAGTGCTTAGCCTTTATTGTACCCGTTCTACAGACATTGTACTAAAAAATGATATGCTCTCATTACAGCCTGTAATATTGCACTACTCAAAGTGGAATTTTATGGGCTAGATTACAAGTGGAGCGCAACTGATAGCGCAGGGAGATTCTTTTATGCTCAGTCTTGTGCGAATAATAGAAAACAATGTGGTATTAAAAGTGGACAGTTAAAAATGTTAACAAGAACATCTTAATGCAGATGGAACTTTTTTTAGCAAGCTCTATACTTTAAATGTATAGAACAGGGAGCGTTATTCGCTCGTATTACAAGTGGTGAGAGAAGTGATCGCTCTTCAGCACAACCCAAGCTAATATTTTTGCACTCCACTTGTAATCTAGCTCTATGTAGAGAGCTGCTGGACCCAAGCAGGAAGCAAATGGTGAGCCAATCAGTAGTGGCAGTAGCACAACCAGCCAATCACCAGTTCTGTTCACCTTGAGCCTTGCAGAGCTTGTGGCTCCCAAGCGGGACTTAACCTATGTATTTAATTCCTTTGCAGGAATGAATTCATTAGAGCATAACATTATTCCACCTCAATGTCCCTTTAAAACATGACTTTATTTCTATAATGAATTAACAAGAAATATTAAATATAAACCGCGGCTGAATTCAGAAGACACCACATTAGGCGTCTTGTCTGTAGAATGATAAGGGGCACAAACCTTTTCTTTTTCTAGATGGTCAGGTAATTTTGACCCTTTAAATGCCAGGAACACCCACGCTGACCGAAAGCGTATGTTCCGCACTTCCTTACTGCCAAGCTCTTCAAACGTTTTCTTGGCATCTTCAGATAATCTGCAGAAACATAAATGTAAATGTGACCAGGATGTAATCAGGGGCAAACGTGTCTAACAAATAAATCATTTAAAGGCAAAATAATATCAATACATTTTAAAAACAGAATTTATGCTTACCTGATAAATTACTTTCTCCAACGGTGTGTCCGGTCCACGGCGTCATCCTTACTTGTGGGGAATATCTCTTCCCCAACAGGAAATGGCAAAGAGTCCCAGCAAAGCTGGCCATATAGTCCCTCCTAGGCTCCGCCCACCCCAGTCATTCGACCGACGGACAGGAGGAAAAATATAGGAGAAACCATATGGTACCATGGTGACTGTAGTTAGAGAAAATAATTCATCAGACCTGATTAAAAAAACCAGGGCGGGCCGTGGACCAGACACACCGTTGGAGAAAGTAATTTATCAGGTAAGCATTAATTCTGTTTTCTCCAACATTGGTGTGTCCGGTCCACAGCGTCATCCTTACTTGTGGGAACCAATACCAAAGCTTTAGGACACGGATGAAGGGAGGGAGCAAATCAGGTTACCTAAACGGAAGGCACCACGGCTTGCAAAACCTTTCTCCCAAAAATAGCCTCCGAAGAAGCAAAAGTATCAAATTTGTAAAATTTGGCAAAAGTGTGCAGTGAAGACCAAGTCGCTGCCTTACATATCTGATCAACAGAAGCCTCGTTCTTGAAGGCCCATGTGGAAGCCACAGCCCTAGTGGAGTGAGCTGTGATTCTTTCAGGAGGCTGCCGTCCGGCAGTCTCGTAAGCCAATCGGATGATGCTTTTAAGCCAAAAGGAAAGAGAGGTAGAAGTCGCTTTTTGACCTCTCCTTTTACCAGAATAGACGACAAACAGAGAAGATGTTTGTCTGAAATCTTTTGTAGCTTCTAAATAGAATTTTAGAGCACGGACTACGTCCAAATTGTGTAACAAACGTTCCTTCTTTGAAACTGGATTCGGACACAAAGAAGGTACAACTATCTCCTGGTTAATATTTTTGTTAGAAACAACCTTAGGAAGGAAACCAGGCTTAGTACGCAAAACCACCTTATCTGCATGGAACACCAGATAGGGCGGAGAACACTGCAGAGCAGATAACTCTGAAACTCTTCTAGCAGAAGAAATAGCAACCAAAAACAAAACTTTCCAAGATAACAACTTAATATCTATGGAATGTAGAGGTTCAAACGGAACCCCTTGAAGAACTGAAAGAACTAGATTTAAACTCCAGGGAGGAGTCAAAGGTCTGTAAACAGGCTTGATCCTAACCAGAGCCTGAACAAATGCTTGAACATCTGGCATAGCTGCCAATCGTTTGTGTAGTAAGACAGATAAAGCAGAAATCTGTCCCTTTAGAGAACTCGCAGATAATCCTTTATCCAAACCTTCTTGTAGAAAGGAAAGAATCTTAGGAATTTTTACCTTATTCCAAGGGAATCCCTTGGATTCGCACCAGCAGATATATCTTTTCCATATTTTATGGTAAATCTTTCTAGTTACCGGTTTTCTGGCCTGAACCAGAGTATCAATCACCGAATCTGAAAACCCACGCTTTGATAGAATCAAGCGTTCAATCTCCAAGCCGTCAGCTGGAGGGAGACCAGATTTGGATGTTCGAATGGACCCTGAACAAGAAGGTCCTGTCTCAAAAGGTAGCTTCCATGGTGGAACCGATGACATATTCACCAGGTCTGCATACCAAGCTATCAAGATCACCGAGACTCTCTCCTGTTTGATCCTGGCTACCAGCCTGGGAATGAGAGGAAACGGTGGGAACACATAAGCTAGGTTGAAGGTCCAAGGCGCTACTAGTGCATCCACTAGAGTCACCTTGAGATCCCTGGATCTGGACCCGTAGCAAAGAACCTTGAAGTTCTGACGAGACGCCATCAGATCCATGTCTGGAATGTCCCATAATTGAGTCAACTGAGCAAAAATCTCTGGGTGGAGTTCCCACTCCCCCGGATGGAATGTCTGACGACTCAGATAATCCGCTTCCCAGTTTTCCACACCTGGGATGTGGATCGCAGATAGATGGCAGGAGTGATTCTCCACCCATTGTATTATTTTGGTTACTTCTTTCATCACCAGGGAACTCCTTGTTCCCCCCTGATGATTGATATACGCAACAGTCGTCATGTTGTCTGATTGGAATCTTATGAATCTGGCCTTTGCAAGCTGAGGCCAAGCCCTGAGAGCATTGAATATCGCTCTTAGTTCCAGAATGTTTATCGGGAGAAGAGACTCTTCCCGAGACCATAGTCCCTGAGCTTTCAGGGATTCCCAGACCGCACCCCAGCCCACTAGACTGGCGTCGGTCGTGACAATGACCCACTCTGGTCTGCGGAAGGTCATTCCCTGGGATAGGTGGTCCAGGGATATCCACCAACGGGGTGAATCTCTGGTCTTCTGATCTACTTGAATCACTGGAGACAAGTCTGTATAGTCCCCATTCCACTGTTTCAGCATGCACAGTTGTAATGGTCTTAGATGAATTCACGCAAAAGGAACTATGTCCATTGCTGCAACCATCAACCCTACTACTTCCATGCACTGAGCTATGGAAGGACGTGGAACAGAATGAAGAACTTGACAAGCGCTTAGAAGTTTTGACTTTCTGACATCTGTCAGAAAGATCCTAATTTCTAAGGAATCTATTATTGTTCCCAGGAAGGGAACTCTTGTTGACGGAGACAGAGAACTTTTTTCTATGTTCACCTTCCATCCGTGAGATCTGAGAAAGGCCAGAACGATGTCTGTATGAGCCTTTGCTTTTGAAGGGGACGACGCTTGTATTAGAATGTCGTCCAAGTATGGTACTACTGCAATGCCCCTCGGTCTTAGAACCGCTAGAAGGGACCCGAGTAACTTTGTGAAAATCCTTGGAGCAGTGGCTAATCCGAATGGGAGGGCCACAAACTGGTAATGTTTGTCCAGAAAGGCGAACCTTAGGAACTGATGATGTTCTTTGTGGATAGGAATATGTAGGTACGCATCCTTTAGATCCACGGTAGTCATAAATTGACCTTCCTGGATAGTGGGTAGAATCGTTCGAATGGTTTCCCTTTTGAACGATGGTACCCTGAGAAATTTGTTTAGGATCTTTAAATCCAGAATTGGTCTGAAGGTTCCCTCTTTTTTGGGAACTACAAACAGATTTGAGTAAAATCCCATTCCTTGTTCCGTCATTGGAACTGGGTGTATCACTCCCATCTTTAGCAGGTCTTCTACACAATGTAAGAACGCCTATCTCTTTATTTGGTTTGAGGATAAGTGAGACATGTGGAACCGTCCCCTTGGGGGTAGTTCCTTGAATTCTAGAAGATAACCCTGAGAAACTATTTCTAGCGTCCAGGGATCCTGAACATCTCTTGCCCAAGCCTGAGCAAAGAGAGAGAGTCTGCCCCCCACTAGATCCGGTCCCGGATCGGGGGCTACTCCTTCATGCTGTTTTGTTAGCGGTAGCAGGCTTCTTGGTCTGCTTACCCTTGTTCCAGCCTTGCATCGGTTTCCAGGCTGGTTTGGACTGTGAGGCATTACCCTCTTGCTTGGAGGATGCAGAATTAGAGGCCGGTCCGTTCCTGAAATTACGAAAGGAACGAAAATTAGACTTATTCTTGGCCTTGAAAGGCCTATCTTGTGGGAGGGCGTGGCCCTTTCCCCCAGTGATGTCTGAGATAATCTCTTTCAATTCTGGTCCAAAGAGAGTTTTACCCTTGAAAGGGATGTTAAGCAATTTTGTCTTGGATGATACATCTGCTGACCAAGACTTTAGCCAAAGCGCTCTGCACGCCACAATTGCAAACCCTGAATTTTTTGCTGCTAATCTAGCTAATTGCAAACCGGCATCTAAAATAAAAGAGTTAGCCAACTTAAGTGCGTGAACTCTGTCCATAACCTCCTCATATGGAGTCTCTCTACTGAGCGACTTTTCTAGTTCCTCGAACCAGAACCACGCTGCTGTAGTGACAGGAACAATGCACGAAATGGGTTGTAGAAGGTAACCTTGCTGTACAAAAATCTTTTTAAGCAAACCTTCCAATTTTTTATCCAAAGGATCTTTGAAAGCACAACTATCTTCGATAGGAATAGTAGTGCGCTAGTTTAGAGTAGAAACTGCCCCCTCGACCTTAGGGACTGTCTGCCATAAGTCCTTTCTGGGGTCGACCATAGGAAATAATTTCTTAAATATAGGAGGGGGAACAAAAAGGTATGCCGGGCTTCTCCCACTCCTTATTCACCATGTCCGCCACCCGCTTGGGTATAGGAAAAGCGTTGGGGTGCACCGGAACCTCTAGGAACTTGTCCATCTTGCATAATTTTTCTGGAATGACCAAGTTGTCACAATCATCCAGAGTAGATAACACCTCCTTAAGCAGTGCGCGAAGATGTTCCAATTTAAATTTAAATGTCACAACATCAGGTTCAGCCTGTTGAGAAATTTTTTCTGAATCTGAAATTTCCCCATCTGACAAAACCTCCCTCATGGCCCCTTCAGATTGGTGTGAGGGTATGACAGAACAATTATCATCAGCGCCCTCCTGCTCTTCAGTGTTTAAAACAGAGCAATCGCGATTTCTCTGATATGCAGGCATTTTGGATAAAATATTTGCTATGGAGTTATCCATTCCAGCCGTCAATTGTTGCATGGTAATAAGCATTGGCGCGCTAGAAGTACTAGGGGCCTCCTGCGTGGGCAAAACTGGAGTAGACACAGAAGGAGATGATGTAGAACCATGTCTACTCCCTTCACTTGAGGAATCATCTTGGGCAATTTCATTATTTGTGGCAGTACTGTCCTTACTTTGTTTGGACGCTATGGCACAATTAGCACACAATTTTGAAGGGGGAGACACATTGGCTTTCATACATATAGAACATAGCTTATCTGAAGGCACAGACATGTTAAACAGGCTTAAACTTGTCAAAGCACAAAAACCGTTTTAAAACAAAACCGTTACTGTCTCTTTAAATTTTAAACAGAGCACACTTTATTACTGAATATGTGAAAATATATGAAGGAATTGTTCAAAATTTACCAAAATTTCACCACAGTGTCTTAAAGCATTAAAAGTATTGCACACCAATTTTCAGAGCTTTAACCCTTAAAATAACGAAACCGGAACCGGTTACAGATTTAACCCCTATACAGTCCCAGCTACAGCCTTTGCTGTGACTTTACCAAGCCCAGAGGGGAATACAATACCAAATGACGCCTTCTAGGAACTTTTCCTACTACTATCAGGTCCTCACACATGCATCTGCATGTCTTGCACTCAAAAACAACTGCGCAGTAATGGCGCGAAAATGAGGCTCAGCCTACAACTGGGAAGGCCCTTCCTGACTGGAAAAGGTGTCTAACATAGTGCCTGACGTTAAAAAACGTTCCCCAAGTTTATAAGTGTGAATTATCAGCATAAACATGTATAAAATGTCCAAATAAAGCAATCAATTTAGCCCATAAAAGTGTCTACCAGTTTTATAGCCCATATTAAGCCCTTTATTCTGTTTGAGACTAAGAAAATGGCTTACCGGTTCCCATGAGGGGAAATGACAGCCTTCCAGCATTACACAGTCTTGTTAGAAATATGGCTAGTCATACCTTAAGCAGAAAAGTCTGCTAACTGTTTCCCCCAACTGTTACTTCATCTCAACAGTCCTATGTGGAAACAGCAATCGATTTTAGTTACTGTCTGCTAAAATCATCTTCCTCTCACAAACAGAAATCTTCATCTTTTTCTGTTTCAGAGTAAATAGTACATACCAGCACTATTTTAAAATAACAAACTCTTGATAGTAGAATAAAAAAACTACAACTAAACACCACATACTCTTAACCATCTCCGTGGAGATGTTGCCTGTGCAACGGCAAAGAGAATGACTGGGGTGGGCGGAGCCTAGGAGGGACTATATGGCCAGCTTTGCTGGGACTCTTTGCCATTTCCTGTTGGGGAAGAGATATTCCCCACAAGTAAGGATGACGCCGTGGACCGGACACACCAATGTTGGAGAAATTATATTTTTAACTTTCCCCAAACCAACAACATTTTTTTGCAGTAATAAAGTAAATAAAGATGTTTTCTTTATAAATGCACAGTATATATCATAATTGCCAAAGATATGTGTACAAGACAGATGTTTTATAAGCAATTTGAATATAACAGAAAAAATTGTGTAGTGAATGCTGTTGCAGTACAGGGGCATAAAGCTTGTAAAGACTCCTGCACTGATCAAACGATCATTGCGCAGCATTTTGCTGGGTAAATGCTATGAATTCTGCAGGATGCACCCTGCAGGGAATTGAAGAAAGAAAGAAAAAAATTTCAGAGATAAACTACAGGAATAGTAGGCTAAATAAAATAAATTCTACTTTTTTCCCAGCATTAAAGAATAATAACTTTATTTCAAGCGCAGCTAAAACATCTCAATTCTAATGCTACTCCTAAGGTTCTTTTGGCTGACGTAAACCATTTGTGACCACACACTACATCTTCAGGTTTTTTTGCTACATATCTGTGCCATGCTCATTATGATATAATGATAGGTAAAGGATTAGCTTGGGAGTGTTGTATCGGTACTAACTTTGAATGATTACTTCCTCATTGGGGTTAAATATGCTTTTTTCCCCACTCTCTACGGGACACCAAGTTGCATACATGTTTGTCAGAATACCTTAAACTGGCTCCTCATGATGTCTCTAAGTTTTTTAACTTGTAATGTACAGAGCCTCAGTTCCCTGCAAATCATCCCATGGATTCAACACTCTGATTAATAAGTCATTGTTCTTCAAATTGATCAGTGTGAGCAGAAAGCATTAGACAAGCTACCTTATCCTTATTTGTAAATCGAATAAGTTGTTCATTTCTGACACCATGAAGGATGTTTATGCCAAAATCCTGGATAATAGAATCACTAGATCAATAGAATTTGATTTGTCCTAAAAAAATTACTTGAAAGTGTTACATTTTGTATCTCAATATCCAGTAGATTCAACATACAAATGAAGGTCTAGTGACTCTACTGAGTGATGGATACAAAATTTGTAAACCTAACTTTTTAGAAAAAGGAGGACATTTCTCCTGATCAGAAAACACTGTTCTTTCTCAGCAGGATGACAGAAGATAGTTATACCCTTTCTTATAGTAACCAGAAAACATCTACTTGACACTTGGCTTTGTGTCTCAATAATGACATGTAAATGTTTGTGATGTCCCTGACCACCAAAAGTTAAACCTAATGACAATATTAAAAAACATAATTTATGCTTACCTGATAAATTTATTTCTCTTGTAGTGTAGTCAGTCCACGGGTCATCCATTACTTATGGAATATATCTCTTCCTAACAGGAAGCTGCAAGAGGATCACCCAAGCAGAGCTGCTATATAGCTCCTCCCCTCACATGTCATATTCAGTCATTCGACCAAAGCAGACGAGAAAGGAGAAACCATAGGGTGCAGTGGTGACTGGAGTTTAATTAAAATTTAGATCTGCCTTAAAGACAGGGCGGACCGTGGACTGACTACACTACAAGAGAAATAAATTTATCAGGTAAGCATAAATTATGTTTTCTCTTGTTAAGTGTAGTCAGTCCACGGGTCATCCATTACTTATGGAATACCAATACTAAAGCTAAAGTACACGGATGAAGGGAGGGACAAGGCAGGAACATTAAACAGAAGGAACCACTGCCTGAAGTACCTTTCTCCCAAAAATAGCCTCCGAAGAAGCAAAAGTGTCAAATTTGTAAAATTTTGAAAAAGTGTGAAGTGAAGACCAAGTTGCAGCCTTGCAAATCTGTTCAACAGAGGCCTCATTTTTAAAGGCCCAGGTGGAAGCCACAGCTCTAGTAGAATGAGCTGTAATCCTTTCAGGAGGCTGCTGTCCAGCAGTCTCATAGGCTAAACGTATTATGCTACGAAGCCAAAAAGAGAGAGAGGTAGCCGAAGCCTTTTGACCTCTTCTCTGTCCAGAGTAAACGACAAAGAGGGAAGAAGTTTGACGAAAATCTTTAGTTGCCTGCAAATAGAACTTCAGGGCACGGACTACGTCCAGATTATGCAAAAGTCGTTCCTTCTTTGAAGAAGGGTTAGGACACAGTGATGGAACAACAATCTCTTGATTGATATTCCTGTTAGTAACTACCTTAGGTAAGAACCCAGGTTTAGTACGCAGAACTACCTTGTCTGAATGAAAAATCAGATAAGGAGAATCACAATGTAAGGCAGATAACTCAGAGACTCTTCGAGCCGAGGAAATAGCCATCAAAAACAGAACCTTCCAGGATAACAGCTTGATATCAATGGAATGAAGGGGTTCAAATGGAACGCCTTGATGAACGTTAAGAACTAAGTTTAAGCTCCACGGCGGAGCAACACTCTTAAACACAGGCTTAATCCTAGCTAAAGCCTGACAAAAAGCCTGGACGTCTGGAACTTCAGCCAGACGTTTGTGTAGAAGAATAGACAGAGCAGAAACCTGTCCCTTTAACGAACTAGCAGATAAACCCTTTTCTAAACCCTCTTGTAGAAAGGACAATATCCTAGGAATCCTAACCTTACTCCATGAGTAACTCTTGGATTCGCACCAATATAAATATTTACGCCATATCTTATGGTAAATTTTTCTGGTAACAGGCTTCCTAGCCTGTATTAAGGTATCAATAACCGACTCCGAGAAGCCAAGCTTTGATAGAATCAAGCGTTCAATCTTCATGCAGTCAGCCTCAGAGAAATTAGATTTGGATGGTTGAAAGGACCCTGAATTAGAAGGTCCTGTCTCAGAGGCAGAGACCACGGTGGACAGGACGACATGTCCACTAGGTCTGCATACCAGGTCCTGCGTGGCCACGCAGGCGCTATCAGAATCACCAAAGCTCTCTCCTGTTTGATCTTGGCAATCAAACGAGGAAGCATCAGGAATGGTGGAAACACATAAGCCATGTTGAAGACCCAAGGGGCTGTCAGAGCATCTATCAGCACCGCTCCCGGGTCCCTGGACCTGGATCCGTAACAAGGAAGCTTGGCGTTCTGGCGAGACGCCATGAGATCCAGATCTGGTTTGCCCCAACGATGAATCAGTTGAGCAAAGACCTCCGGATGAAGTTCCCACTCCCCCGGATGAAAAGTCTGGCGACTTAGAAAATCCGCCTCCCAGTTCTCCACGCCTGGGATGTAAATCGCTGACAGGTGGCAAGAGTGAGACTCTGCCCAGCGAATTATCTTTGAGACTTCCAACATCGCTAGGGAACTTCTGGTTCCCCCTTGATGGTTGATGTAAGCCACAGTCGTGATGTTGTCCGACTGAAATCTGATGAACCTCAGAGTTGCTAACTGAGGCCAAGCTAGGAGAGCATTGAATATTGCTCTTAATTCCAGAATATTTATTGGGAGGAGTTTCTCCTCCTGAGTCCATAATCCCTGAGCCTTCAGGGAGTTCCAGACTGCGCCCCAGCCTAGAAGGCTGGCGTCTGTTGTTACAATCGTCCAATCTGGCCTGCGAAAGGTCATCCCCTTGGACAGATGTGGCCGAGAAAGCCACCATAGAAGAGAATCTCTGGTCTCTTGATCCAGATTTAGTAGGGGGGACAAATCTGAGTAATCCCTGTTCCACTGACTTAGCATGCACAATTGCAGCGGTCTGAGATGCAGGCGCGCAAATGGTACTATGTCCATTGCCGCTACCATTAAGCCGATTACTTCCATGCACTGAGCTAATGACGGGTGTGGAATGGAATGAAGGACACAGCAAGCATTTAGAAGTTTTGATAACCTGGCCTCTGTCAGGTAAATTTTCATCTCTACAGAATCTATAAGAGTCCCTAGAAAGGGAACACTTGTAAGTGGTAATAGAGAACTCTTTTCCACGTTCACCTTCCACCCATGCGACCTCAGAAATGCCAGAACTATCTCTGTATGAGACTTGGCAGTTTGAAAACTTGACGCTTGTATCAGAATGTCGTCTAGGTACGGAGTCACCGCTATGCCTCGCGGTCTTAGTACCGCCAGAAGTGAGCCCAGAACTTTTGTAAAGATTCTTGGAGCCGTAGCTAATCCGAAGGGAAGAGCTACAAACTGGTAATGCCTGTCTAGGAAAGCAAATCTTAGGTACCGATAATGATCCTTGTGAATCGGTATGTGAAGGTAGGCATCCTTTAAGTCCACTGTGGTCATGTACTGACCCTCTTGGATCATGGGAAGGATGGTTCGAATAGTTTCCATTTTGAATGATGGAACTCTTAGGAATTTGTTTAGGATTTTTAAGTCCAAGATTGGTCTGAAGGTTCCCTCTTTCTTGGGAACCACAAATAGATTTGAATAGAATCCTTGCCCGTGTTCCGTCCACGGAACTGGGTGGATCACCCCCATTAGTAAGAGGTCTTGTACACAGCGTAGAAACGCCTCTTTCTTTATTTGGTTTGCTGATAACCTTGAAAGATGAAATATCCCTCGTGGAGGAGAAGTTTTGAAGTCCAGGAGATATCCCTGAGATATGATCGCCAACGCCCAGGGATCCTGGACATCTCTTGCCCAAGCCTGGGCGAAGAGAGAAAGTCTGCCCCCCACTAGATCCGTTTCCGGATAAGGGGCCCTCTCTTCATGCTGTCTTAGGGGCAGCAGCAGGTTTCTTGGCCTGCTTGCCCTTGTTCCAGGACTGGTTAACTTTGCCTGTAACGAGCAACAGCTCCTTCCTGTTTTGGAGCGGAGGAAGTTGATGCTGCTCCTGCCTTGAAGTTACGAAAGGCACGAAAATTAGACTGTTTGGCCTTTGATTTGGCCCTGTCCTGAGGTAGAGCATGGCCCTTACCTCCCGTAATGTCAGCTATAATTTCTTTCAAGCCGGGCCCGAATAAGGTCTGCCCTTTGAAAGGAATATTAAGCAATTTAGATTTAGAAGTCACGTCAGCTGACCAGGATTTAAGCCATAGCGCTCTGCGCGCTTGGATGGCGAATCCGGAGTTCTTAGCCGTAAGTTTGGTTAAATGTACGACGGCATCAGAAACAAATGCGTTAGCTAGCTTAAGTGCTTTAAGCTTGTTCATAATTTCATCCAATGGAGCTGTGCGAATGGCCTCTTCCAGAGACTCAAACCAGAATGCCGCCACAGCAGTGACAGGCGCAATGCATGCAAGGGGCTGTAAGATAAAACCTTGTTGAACAAACATTTTCTTAAGGTAACCCTCTAATTTCTTATCCATTGGATCTGAAAAAGGCACAACTATCCTCCACCGGGATAGTGGTACGCTTAGCTAAAGTAGAAACTGCTCCCTCCACCTTAGGGACCGTCTGCCATAAGTCTCGTGTGGTGGCATCTATAGGAAACATTTTCCTAAATATGGGAGGAGGGGAAAAAGGCACACCAGGTCTATCCCACTCCTTGCTAATAATCTCTGTAAGCCTTTTAGGTATAGGAAACACGTCAGTACACACCGGTACCGCATAGTATCTATCCAACCTACATAATTTTTCTGGAATTGCAACCGTGTTACAATCATTCAGAGCCGCTAATACCTCCCCTAGCAATATGCGGAGGTTCTCAAGCTTAAATTAAAAATTAGAAATCTCTGAATCCAGTCTCCCTGGATCAGATCCGTCACCCACAGAATGAAGCTCTCCGTCTTCATGTTCTGCAAACTGTGACGCAGTATCTGACATGGCTCTCACCTCATCCGCGCGCTCTGTCCTTAACCCAGAGCTATCGCGCTTGCCTCTTAATTCTGGCAATTTAGATAATACTTCAGTCATAACATTAGCCATGTCTTGCAAAGTGATTTGTAAGGGCCTCCCTGATGTACTTGGCGCCACAAAATCACGCACCTCCTGAGCGGGAGGCGAAGGTACTGACACGTGAGGAGAGTTAGTCGGCATAACTTCCCCCTCGTTGTCTGGTGATAATTTCTTTACATGTAAAGATTGACTTTTATTTAAAGTAACATCAATGCAATTAGTACACAAATTTCTATTGGGCTCCACATTGGCCTTTAAACATAGTGAACAAAGAGATTCATCTGTGTCAGACATGTTTAAACAGACTAGCAATGAGACTAGCAAGCTTGGAAATACTTTTCTAAATAAATTTACAAGCAATATAAAAAACGCTACTGTGCCTTTAAGAAGCACAAAAAGCTGTCACAGTTGAAATAACAATGAACCAAAATAGTTATAGCAACCAATTTTTCACAGTAAATGTATTAAGTTAGCAAAGGATTGCACCCACCAGCAAATTGATGATTAACCCCTTAATACCCAAAAACGGATAACAATTTAATAATTAACGTTTTTATCACAGTCAAAACACACTGTCACAGGTCTGCTGTGACTGATTACCTCCCTCAAAATGAATTTTGAAGACCCCTGAGCTCTCTAGAGACTATCTGGATCATGGAGGATGAAGTAGACAGATTGTGACTGAACTTTTACTGCGCAAAAAAGCGCTAAAATAGGCCCCTCCCACTCATATTACAACAGTGGGGAAGTTCAGATAACTGTTTCTATGCAGAAAACAAAGATGGCCATGTGGTAAAAATCATGCCCCAATAAGTTTTATCACCAAGTACCTCACAAAAAACGATTAACATGCCAGTAAACGTTTTAAACATACATTTGAAAAGTTATGAATTGTTATTAATAAGCCTGCTACCAGTCGCTTTTACTGCAGTTAAGGCTCATACATTATTTCAGTATTAACAGTATTTTCAGAGTCAATTCCATTCCTTAGAAAAATACATTCAGTGTACACACACTCATCAGCCTAATACCAGTCGCTATCACTGCATTTAAGGCTGAACTTACTTTACATTGGTATCAGCAGTATTTTCTCAGTCGATTCCATTCCTCAGAAAAATAATTTACTGCACATACCTCATTTGCAGGGGGGCCCTGCATGCTATTCCGCTTTTCTGAAGTTACCTCACTCCTCAGATGAGAACAGCCAGTGGATCTTAGTTACGTCTGCTAAGATCATAGAAAACGCAGGCAGATTCTTCTTCTAATGCTGCCTGAGAACAAACAGCACACTCCGGTGCCATTTAAAATAACAAACTTTTGATTGTAGAAATAAACTAAGTTAAAAAACACCACAGACCTCTCACAGCGACCTATCTTTAGTTAGGCTGCAAGAGAATGACTGAATATGACATGTGAGGGGAGGAGCTATATAGCAGCTCTGCTTGGGTGATCCTCTTGCAGCTTCCTGTTAGGAAGAGATATATTCCATAAGTAATGGATGACCCGTGGACTGACTACACTTAACAAGAGAAATATAAAACACCAAGATACAATATAAAGATTCTCTCAAGACCATCAGGGGTTGATCTATGTTCAGGTTACTACAAACATTTATATGGAATGAACTTTAAATGAATTCTAAATTTGGGCTAATGATTTGTAAATTGTTGGAAAGACCTTGGTGTTGTAAACCATAATTGTGGGATTTTTGTCCAATGAAAACCATACAAGATACAGGCTAAACATATTTATTTTGTTGGAAACCAGCCTGAAGATGGTCACTCTCTATTTTTGACTACTGCTATCCATAAAAAAAACAACTTTGTACTTGGAACACAGGCTTACATTTTGCATGTATCTCTTTGCGAAGGACTGAACTGGAAACATAAGTTCACCTGAGGTGAAGTCAAGTGACACTACTGGGTATATATTGGCTAAACTGTGCCACTTTAGTGTGTGCTCTACAGGCTTTCGTGCTCTACCACGGGCTAGAATTGATGAACCATGGGTCTTTGGGCTAAAACAGGGATGGGTTTAGCGTGTGCTCTAAAGCCTTTTGCACTGTACAAAGTGCTACAATACAGTTGGGGGAGGACTTGAAGAGCTGATAAGCCCCCTTCGTTAGATGATGAAGTTGACGAAATTAACAATAACAGGAACAATGGGGCTAACCCAAACCATGGGCTAAAACAGGGATCAGACTACTTCTATGTATAATGCTATGACATAGTGACTTTGGTAACCATAACTGAAAGGGAGTGCACACTAGGCTCCGTAATGTACTCCGATGAATGCCCAGAATTTTTAAGGAAAATGAGAGGTGTAAGCCAAAAACTCTTCAAATCAAATCTACACAATTTGTATTTGCAAATTTTAAGAAATAATCCGAATAAAGATTTATTAATTTCATTAAAATCATAACATTTCATAAAAATGCCTCTGCACGTGACCTTGGCCATTTATGGGACCACCCTGTAGTCAATTACTGAAATATTTAGAACCAAGAAAGAACTTCAATTTTGTACATTAAAATACAACCATAAAGAGAAGTTTGAAGACCATTTAGTTATCATGGAAGAAAATAGAGAGGTGAGAGGAATTATTTGTTTTTTTCCTTTCCTGTTCTAGATTCACACTATATTCATCCCCGATAGAATGGATCTGAAGATAAAGAATTCCATATGAATAGGGATTTGTGTTGTACAACAATACTGTACTACATTAAACGACAACAAAATGTGATGGAAGAAAGATAGAACCCTATTTTATCTCTAGGCTTGGAGAGGTTAAGAAAAAAAGAAAAAATATTTTGTTGTTATTTTGTCACAGGAAGGGTAATTGTAGGATGACAAAATCTGTAAATAAAACATAAAAAGACAAAACCAGACCTGGTTATGTTCTTACTGTTCTAGATCAAGTCTTAGTAGGTATAAAATACCACAATAAATTAAAATATTTATAAATTATAAGTAGAAACAATTAACACTACTTTAGCATTCTAAATTAAAGGGACACTAAACAAAAAAATACAATTCATGCACCTGGCTCTAATTATATGTGCCACCATTTTGGAACCTAGGTTACATTGCAAGTACTGTATATGAAAGAGAAATGCTGCACATGTGCAAATACATTAGCACTAGAATACAGTGCAAGGTGCTGTACTATCCTTAACCGGGTGTTGGCTTTAGGTTGCTCCGGTTTGGGCATTAAGGGGTTAATCGTTTTGAAACTTGTGGTGCAATCTTATTAAGGCTTTAGGTACATACTGTGAAAATTTCAGGAGAATTGCTGCATTTTTCACTGTTTTGTAAAATTGTGTGCTCTTTTTATTTCTTAAAGGAACAGTAAAGTTTTTTTCAAATTGTGTTTTTTTATTTGATTAAAGTGATTTCCAAGCCTGCTTATATATATTACTAGTCTATTAAACATGTCTGACACTAAGGAAAATCCTTGTTCAATGTGTTTAGAAGCCATGGTGGAACCCCCTCTCAGAATGTGTCCCACTTGTACTGATATGTCTATACACTTTAAAGATCATATTGTTGCACTTAAAAATGTGGCCCAAGATGATTCCCAGACTGAAGGTAACGAGGGTACCCCGTCTGCCTCTCCCCAAGTGTCACAACCAGTTACGCCCGCGCAAGCGACGCCTAGTACCTCTAGTGCGTCTAACCCTTTTACATTACAAGACTTAGCGGCAGTCATGGATAATTCTCTTACAGCCTTCTTATCTAAACTGCCCGTGTTACCTGCAAAGCGTGATAGCTCTGTTTTAAGAACAGATTATGAGCATTCTGACGCTTTGGTAGCCGTATCCGATATACCCTCACAACACTCTGAAGTGGGAGCGAGGGATTTGATGTCTGAGGGAGAAGTCTCTGATTCAGGAAGGGTCCCTCTTCAGACAGATTAAGATACATTGGCCTTTAAATTTAAACTAGAACACCTCCGCGTTTTGCTTAGGGAGGTATTAGCTACTCTGGATGACTGCGACCCTTTGGTGATCCCAGAGAAATTGTGTAAAATGGACAAGTACCTAGAGGTCCCGGTTTACACGGATACGTTTCCGGTCCCTAAGAGGATTGCGGATATCGTTACTAGGAAGTGGGATAGACCAGGTGTTCCCTTTGCTCCCCCTCCTGTTTTTAAGAAAATGTTCCCCATACCTGACCCTGTGCGGGACTCGTGGGTGGCAGACGGTCCCTAAGGTGGAGGGGGCTATTTCTACACTTGCTAAACGCACAACCATACCAATTGAAGACAGTTGTGCTTTTAAAGACCCTATGGATAAGAAGTTAGAGGGTTTACTTAAGAAAATTTTTGTTCAACAAGGTTTTCTTCTCCAACCTATTGCCTGCATTATTCCTGTAACTACTGCAGCTGCTTTCTGGTTTGAGGCGCTGGAAGACTCGCTCCAGACAGAGAACTCATATGAGGAAATTATGGATAGAATTAAGGCTCTAAAGCTAGCTAATTCTTTTATCACTGACGCCGCTTTTCAAATGGCTAAGTTAGCGGCGAAAAATTGAGGTTTCGCCATTTTGACGCGCAGGGCGCTTTGGCTAAAGTCCTGGTCGGCCGATGTGTCGTTTAAATCCAAGCTTTTGAACATTCCTTTCAAAGGAAAGACCCTCTTCGGGCCTGAATTGAAAGAGATTATTTCAGATATCACCGGAGGAAAAGGCCATGCTCTCCCTCAGGACAAGCCCTTTAAGACAAAGAACAAAGCTAATTTTCGTTCCTTTCACAATTTCAGGAACGGCCCCACTTCATCCTCTCCGGCTGCAAAGCAAGAGGGTAACGCTTCACAGCCCAAGGCAACCTGGAAACCTTACCAGGGCTGGAATAAGGGTAAACAGGCCAAAAAGCCTGCAGCTGCCACCAAGACAGCATGAAGGGGTAGCCCCGATCCGGGACCAGATCTAGTAGGGGGCAGACTCTCTCTCTGCGCTCAGGCAAGAGATGTACACGATCCTTGGGCTTTAGAGATTGTAGCCCAGGGATACCTTCTAGAATTCAAGGACTCTCCTCCAAGGGGAAGGTTCCACATTTCTCTTCTGTCTACAGATCAGACAAAGAAAGAGGCGTTTTTACGCTGTGTAGAAGATCTACTTACAATGGGAGTGATCCACCCAGTTCCAATTGCAAAACAAGGACTGTGGTTTTACTCAAACCTGTGTGTGGTTCCCAAAAAAGAAGGAACTTTCAGACCAATCCTGGATCTCAAAATTCTAAACAAATTCTTCAGAGTCCCATCATTCAAGATGGAGACCATTCAGACAATCTTACCAATGATCCAGGAAGGTCAATATAGGACTACCGTGGATCTGAAGGATGCGTATCTGCACATTCCTATCCACAAAGATCATCACCAGTTTCTCAGGTTCGATTTTCTGGACAAGCATTATCAGTTTGTGGCTCTTCCTTTCGGGTTGGCCACCGCTCCCAGAATTTTCACAAAGGTGCTAGGGTCCCTCCTGGCGGTTCTAAGACCGCGGGGCATAGCAGTGGCACCTTACTTAGACGACATCTTAATTCAGGCGTCAACTTTCCAAAGAACCAAGTCTCACACGGAGATCGTATTGGTCTTTCTGAGGTCTCACAGGTGGAAGGTGAACGTAAAAAAAAGGTCTTTCCCCCCTCGCAAGAGTTCCATTCCTAGGAACCCTGATAGACTCGGTAGAAATGAAAATATTTCTGACTGAGGTCAGAAAGTTAAAACTTTAACTACTTGCCGAGCTCTTCATTCCATTCCTCGGCCATCTGTGGCTCAGTGCATGGAGACAATCGGACTAATGGTAGCGGCAATGGACATAGTCCCTTTTGCTCGGATACACCTCAGACCACTGCAACTATGCATGCTCAAACAGTGGAATGGGGATTATGCAGATTTGTCTCCTCAAATTCAGTTGGACCAGGAGACCAGATATTCTCTTCTCTGGTGGTTGTCTCAGGATCACCTGTCTCAGGGAATATGTTTCCGCAGACCAAAGTGGATCATTGTAACGACCGACGCCAGTCTGTTAGGCTGGGGTGCGGTCTGGGACTCCCTAAAAGCTCAGGGCTTATGGTTTCGGGAAGAAGCTCTTCTCCCGATAAACATTCTGGAACTGAGGGCGATATTCAACGCTCTTCAGGCATGGCCTCAACTAGCTGTGGCCAAATTCATCAGATTTCAGTCGGACAACATCACGACTGTAGCTTACGTCAATCATCAGAGGGGAACAAAGAGTTCCCTAGCAATGACGGAAGTAACAAAAATAATCAGGTGGGCGGAGGATCACTCCTGCCATCTCTCAGCAATTCACATCCCAGGAGTAGACAACTGGGAGGCGGATTTTCTAAGTCGTCAGACTTTTCACCCGGAGGCATTTGCCCAGCTGACTCAGCTTTGGGGCACTCCAGAGTTGGATCTGATGGCGTCCCGTCAGAACACCAAACTTCCTCTCTACGGGTCCAGGTCCCGGGATCCCAAGGCAGTATTGATAGATGCTCTAGCAGCGCCTTGGTCCTTCAATCTGGCTTATGTTTTTCCACCGTTTCCTCTCCTCCCGCGTCTGGTTGCCAGAATTAAGCAGGAGAAGGCTTCGGTGATTCTGATAGCGCCTGCGTGGCCACGCAGGACTTGGTATGCAGACCTAGTGGACATGTCATCTG